>NW_028119714.1:0-72663 GCF_965119305.1 Pelophylax lessonae
AAATATGATCCAAAAAAAGTGTATGTATATCACACGTACACAACCACACTAGGCCCCAATTACTATTGTTTGTACCCCTAAAAGGCTAGATGAGGAGTAGGGGGGGTATGGAACAGGCAGCACCCTCAAACCATCAGAAGTATGAGATGAACCCCAACAACTTGGAAAGGTGGATCTCTCTCACACGTACCAACACAGACTATCCCCCAATTTAACTGATCCCCAAAGGTTTTTGATTAAATAGCGGAATAGAAAATATGATCCAAAAAAAGTGTATGTATATCACACGTACACAACCACACTAGGCCCCAATTACTATTGTTTGTACCCCTAAAAGGCTAGATGAGGAGTAGGGGGGGTATGGAACAGGCAGCACCCTCAAACCTTCAGAAGTATGAGATGAACCCCAACAACTTGGAAAGGTGGATCTCTCTCACACGTACCAACACAGACTATCCCCCAATTTAACTGATCCCCAAAGGTTTTTGATTAAATAGCGGAATAGAAAATATGATCCAAAAAAAGTGTATGTATATCACACGTACACAACCACACTAGGCCCCAATTACTATTGTTTGTACCCCTAAAAGGCTAGATGAGGAGTAGGGGGAGTATGGAACAGGCAGCACCCTCAAACCTTCAGAAGTATGAGATGAACCCCAACAACTTGGAAAGGTGGATCTCTCTCACACGTACCAACACAGACTATCCCCCAATTTAACTGATCCCCAAAGGTTTTTGATTAAATAGCGGAATAGAAAATATGATCCAAAAAAAGTGTATGTATATCACACGTACACAACCACACTGGGCCCCAATTACTATTGTTTGTACCCCTAAAAGGCTAGATGAGGAGTAGGGGGAGTATGGAACAGGCAGCACCCTCAAACCTTCAGAAGTATGAGATGAACCCCAACAACTTGGAAAGGTGGATCTCTCTCACACGTACCAACACAGACTATCCCCCAATTTAACTGATCCCCAAAGGTTTTTGATTAAATAGCGGAATAGAAAATATGATCCAAAAAAAGTGTATGTATATCACACGTACACAACCACACTAGGCCCCAATTACTATTGTTTGTACCCCTAAAAGGCTAGATGAGGAGTAGGGGGGGTATGGAACAGGCAGCACCCTCAAACCTTCAGAAGTATGAGATGAACCCCAACAACTTGGAAAGGTGGATCTCTCTCACACGTACCAACACAGACTATCCCCCAATTTAACTGATCCCCAAAGGTTTTTGATTAAATAGCGGAATAGAAAATATGATCCAAAAAAAGTGTATGTATATCACACGTACACAACCACACTAGGCCCCAATTACTATTGTTTGTACCCCTAAAAGGCTAGATGAGGAGTAGGGGGGGTATGGAACAGGCAGCACCCTCAAACCTTCAGAAGTATGAGATGAACCCCAACAACTTGGAAAGGTGGATCTCTCTCACACGTACCAACACAGACTATCCCCCAATTTAACTGATCCCCAAAGGTTTTTGATTAAATAGCGGAATAGAAAATATGATCCAAAAAAAGTGTATGTATATCACACGTACACAACCACACTAGGCCCCAATTACTATTGTTTGTACCCCTAAAAGGCTAGATGAGGAGTAGGGGGGGTATGGAACAGGCAGCACCCTCAAACCTTCAGAAGTATGAGATGAACCCCAACAACTTGGAAAGGTGGATCTCTCTCACACGTACCAACACAGACTATCCCCCAATTTAACTGATCCCCAAAGGTTTTTGATTAAATAGCGGAATAGAAAATATGATCCAAAAAAAGTGTATGTATATCACACGTACACAACCACACTAGGCCCCAATTACTATTGTTTATACCCCTAAAAGGCTAGATGAGGAGTAGGGGGAGTATGGAACAGGCAGCACCCTCAAACCTTCAGAAGTATGAGATGAACCCCAACAACTTGGAAAGGTGGATCTCTCTCACACGTACCAACACAGACTATCCCCCAATTTAACTGATCCCCAAAGGTTTTTGATTAAATAGCGGAATAGAAAATATGATCCAAAAAAAGTGTATGTATATCACACGTACACAACCACACTGGGCCCCAATTACTATTGTTTGTACCCCTAAAAGGCTAGATGAGGAGTAGGGGGAGTATGGAACAGGCAGCACCCTCAAACCTTCAGAAGTATGAGATGAACCCCAACAACTTGGAAAGGTGGATCTCTCTCACACGTACCAACACAGACTATCCCCCAATTTAACTGATCCCCAAAGGTTTTTGATTAAATAGCGGAATAGAAAATATGATCCAAAAAAAGTGTATGTATATCACACGTACACAACCACACTAGGCCCCAATTACTATTGTTTGTACCCCTAAAAGGCTAGATGAGGAGTAGGGGGGGTATGGAACAGGCAGCACCCTCAAACCTTCAGAAGTATGAGATGAACCCCAACAACTTGGAAAGGTGGATCTCTCTCACACGTACCAACACAGACTATCCCCCAATTTAACTGATCCCCAAAGGTTTTTGATTAAATAGCGGAATAGAAAATATGATCCAAAAAAAGTGTATGTATATCACACGTACACAACCACACTAGGCCCCAATTACTATTGTTTGTACCCCTAAAAGGCTAGATGAGGAGTAGGGGGGGTATGGAACAGGCAGCACCCTCAAACCTTCAGAAGTATGAGATGAACCCCAACAACTTGGAAAGGTGGATCTCTCTCACACGTACCAACACAGACTATCCCCCAATTTAACTGATCCCCAAAGGTTTTTGATTAAATAGCGGAATAGAAAATATGATCCAAAAAAAGTGTATGTATATCACACGTACACAACCACACTAGGCCCCAATTACTATTGTTTGTACCCCTAAAAGGCTAGATGAGGAGTAGGGGGGGTATGGAACAGGCAGCACCCACAAACCTTCAGAAGTATGAGATGAACCCCAAAAACTTGGAAAGGTGGATCTCTCTCACACGTACCAACACAGACTATCCCCCAATTTAACTGATCCCCAAAGGTTTTTGATTAAATAGCGGAATAGAAAATATGATCCAAAAAAAGTGTATGTATATCACACGTACACAACCACACTAGGCCCCAATTACTATTGTTTGTACCCCTAAAAGGCTAGATGAGGAGTAGGGGGAGTATGGAACAGGCAGCACCCTCAAACCTTCAGAAGTATGAGATGAACCCCAACAACTTGGAAAGGTGGATCTCTCTCACACGTACCAACACAGACTATCCCCCAATTTAACTGATCCCCAAAGGTTTTTGATTAAATAGCGGAATAGAAAATATGATCCAAAAAAAGTGTATGTATATCACACGTACACAACCACACTGGGCCCCAATTACTATTGTTTGTACCCCTAAAAGGCTAGATGAGGAGTAGGGGGAGTATGGAACAGGCAGCACCCTCAAACCTTCAGAAGTATGAGATGAACCCCAACAACTTGGAAAGGTGGATCTCTCTCACACGTACCAACACAGACTATCCCCCAATTTAACTGATCCCCAAAGGTTTTTGATTAAATAGCGGAATAGAAAATATGATCCAAAAAAAGTGTATGTATATCACACGTACACAACCACACTAGGCCCCAATTACTATTGTTTGTACCCCTAAAAGGCTAGATGAGGAGTAGGGGGGGTATGGAACAGGCAGCACCCTCAAACCTTCAGAAGTATGAGATGAACCCCAAAAACTTGGAAAGGTGGATCTCTCTCACACGTACCAACACAGACTATCCCCCAATTTAACTGATCCCCAAAGGTTTTTGATTAAATAGCGGAATAGAAAATATGATCCAAAAAAAGTGTATGTATATCACACGTACACAACCACACTAGGCCCCAATTACTATTGTTTGTACCCCTAAAAGGCTAGATGAGGAGTAGGGGGAGTATGGAACAGGCAGCACCCTCAAATCTTCAGAAGTATGAGATTGTGTTCACTGTACCCCACAAAGATTGAGTTCACTGCACCCCACAATGATTGTGTTCACTGCACCCCACAAAGATTGTGTTCACTGCACCTCACAAAGATTGTGTTCACTGTACCCCCCAAAGATTGTGTTCACTGCACCCCACAAAGATTCTGTTCACTGTACCCCACAAAGATTGTGTTCACTGCACCCTAAAAGGATGTTGTTCACTGCACCCCACAAAGATTGTGTTCACTGCACCCTAAAAGGATGTTGTTCACTGCACCCCAAAAAGATTGTGTTCACTGTACCCCCCCAAAGATTGTGTTCACTGCACCCCACAAAGATTGTGTTCACTGCACCCCAAAAAGATTGTGTTCACTGTACCCCCCAAAGATTGTGTTCACTGCACCCCAAAAAGATTGTGTTCACTGTACCCCCCAAAGATTGTGTTCACTGCACCCCACAAAGATTCTGTTCACTGTACCCCACAAAGATTGTGTTCACTGCACCCCAAAAAGATTGTGTTCACTGTACCCCCCCAAAGATTGTGTTCACTGCACCCCACAAAGATTCTGTTCACTGCACCCCACAAAGGATTTTGTTCACTGCACCCCAAAAAGATTGTGTTCACTGCACCCCAAAAAGGATTTTGATCACTGCACCCCAAAAAGGATGTTGTTCACTGCACCCCAAAAATGATTTTGTTCACTCCACCCCAAAAAGATTGTGTTCACTGCACCCCACAAAGATTGTGTTCACTGCACCCCAAAAAGATTGTGTTCACTGTACCCCCCAAAGATTGTGTTCACTGCACCCCACAAAGATTCTGTTCACTGTACCCCACAAAGATTGTGTTCACTGCACCCCAAAAAGATTGTGTTCACTGCACCCCAAAAAGGATGTTGTTCACTGCACCCCAAAAAGGATGTTGTTCACTCCACCCCAAAAAGATTGTGTTCACTGCACCCCACAAAGATTGTGTTCACTGCACCCCAAAAAGATTGTGTTCACTGCACCCCAAAAATGATTTTGTTCACTGCACCCCAAAAAGGATTTTGTTCACTGCACCCCAAAAAGGATGTTGTTCACTCCACCCCAAAAAGATTGTGTTCACTGCACCCCAAAAAGATTGTGTTCACTGCACCCCACAAAGGATTTTGTTCACTGCACCCCAAAAAGATTGTGTTCACTGCACCCCAAAAAGGATGTTGTTCACTGCACCCCAAAAAGGATTTTGTTCACTGCACCCCAAAAAGATTGTGTTCACTGCACCCCACAAAGGATTTTGTTCACTGCACCCCACAAAGATTGTGTTCACTGCACACCAAAAAGGATTGTGTTCACTGCACCCCAAAAAGATTTTGTTCACTGCACCCCAAAAAGATTGTGTTCACTGCAGCCCAAAAAGATTGTGTTCACTGCAGCCCAAAAAGATTGTGTTCACTGCAGCCCAAAAAGATTGTGTTCACTGCAGCCCAAAAAGATTGTGTTCACTGCAGCTCACACACAGAAAAATGGATGTGGATCACTGACACCTGCCTATCTCCAATCCCACACCACACAGCAATATCGATTGTAGTTTGTAGAACACAGTTTCCCTAAAATTCAGCAGACTCTGTCCCTAACAGGATTGAGAAGAGATCGTAGATCAGGATTGAGTGCAGATTCACCCCACCCCCCACACAGCAATATCGATTGTAGTTTGTAGAAGACACTGACCCTATAATTCAGCAGACTCTATCCCTAAAATGCCTACAACTCGCCCTGCCTAAACACTCCGACCTGTCCCTCAATTCTATCCGGACACAAATGGTTTTTTCCTGCCTATCTTTCCCTAATCAGCAGCCAGCACATTGATGTGTGCTCTGTCCCTTAGCTAAGCAGCAGAATGACGCTGCTGCGGCGGCTGCCTCGAACTTATAAAGACTTGGTCACATGCTTCAGACGGCCAATCACAGCTACTAAGACATTTGCAGGCATGGCTGGGATGGCTTAAGGCACACCAGTTAAACGATTGTTGATTGGCTGTTGAAAGCCCGCCATGAAAAGAGCGCCAAAGCATGCAAAACCCGGAAATAAAACGACCGAACACGGATTTTTACCCGAACATACAGTAAAGTGTCCGTGTCCGTGTTCGGGTAAAAAAAATCCAATTATTCGGTACGAACACGAATAATACAGTCCGTGTTCGCTCAACACTAGTTATAATCCATCTATGGCCGTTCTTGCTAAAGAGTCTTTAATTTAATGAGCAACTTCTCTCAAACCAGCAGAATTGTTTCCTTCGATTTGCAGCGCTGACATAGATGTCTCAGCAGAAAGGATTCCCTCATCCATCTTAGTTGTGTGGATGGGGGGATCCACTCATTTTTTTTTCGATCAGACACTGACTGATAATGAAAAACAAAATAAAAAAAAAACTGATCCATCTATGGTCAGCCTCCAGCTATCCGTACATTATACAATCTGATTGTACAATATCTTTTGGCTCTACCACCAACTATGTAGTACAAGGGCCTGCCTGATTGGATACTATTTAAATTGATTGTTTAGGTTTGTTCATATATTACAAAGTTTCTGTAAATCTAAAGGAGGTTGTGCAAAGATTGTACAATCAGATTGTATAGGGTATGTTCACCTATAGTGTTCTTGTTCATGAGTACTAACAATGACAAATGTTTTTCCTGTTATCTTAATTTTCATATATGTAGATTTGTTTGCCCAGGAGCTTAGTCTTTGAGTCTATTAAACACCCTGATACATTGTCTAAAGCTGGGTACACACTAGGGTTGCAGCAATACCTGTTTTGTCCTAGCAATTAGGAGTACCGATACTTGTGCTCAAGTACTCGCTGATACCAGTTAATGATACCTTTGCGGTGCAATTTGAGCCCATACAAAATTAAAGGACTCAAATTGCACTGCAAAGAATCTCATGTTATTTGAACAGGAATGTGGTGCGATTCCTGTCCGAATCACGTGCAGTTTTGCCCACCATTCCTGTGTGAACCCAGACTGAAGTCACTATGACAAGGCTGGGTTCACACAGGAGCTGTGTGGTAAACCTCAAGTGATTCAGACAAGAATTACATTTCTGTTCAAATTGCATGATTCTTTGCAGTGCGATTTGAGCCCATTGAATTTGTATGAGCTCAAATCGCACCACAAAGTATTGATTTTAGATGTCGGAGCATTTGCACAAGTACAAGTACTTGTGCAAATGCTTAGTATCAACAACCATACCGGTATCAAACCTAGTACACGCTATTATTTTTTTTTCCAGCAGGCTGAACAGATCCCTGCATCCACTGAAACAAGGTGGAAGGAGGAATCCCCCGTCTGTGCTATTGTACTCTGACAGCAGTACTCCTTTACTGTCAGAATACAATGATCAGTGCCGCGGATAGGTTTTCAAGCTGGACCAAGATCAGCTTCAGTTAGTTCTAGTGAACCATTTACAATCTTCAGAAATCACCCTTGGACAGCCAGGTTATTCATTATTAGCTGCGAACCAAGCCATCATTAAAGACATCTAATTGGCTGTGTGCTTTGTGATCATTGTGATGACCAATCACAAATGTAAATAGTAATACTGGTGCACTGAGCAACCATCACCATATGTTTGTGTGCTGCAAATGCTTCTACTAGCTCTGCCTCCTTCTCTGCGAGGGGGGCGCATTTTGGCATCCTCCCCCTGGGGCACTGAAATACTGTGTCCCACCACTGCCCACCAATCACTGGATGTGCTGTACTGGTGGCAGCCACAATGAGAGTGATTGGAGCTGTCAAATTCAATCACTGATGCCGGAGATGGGTGGGACCGAAATGTGGGGCTCCACCCCTTTGTTAGGTGCATAGACATACAGCCTCCGGGAGGAAGGTGGCAGGGGACGTCACTCACGCGTCATGGACGACATCAGCGGGAACTTTGAATGATACTGACGCCGAGCTAGGAGGGAGACGAGACACTTGTTGTCGTCCAGCACGGCGATACAGCGGATTGAGAAAAATGGCGAAGCACGGCAAAGCTTGATGCTCCATGTTACAGGGTCACAATCCGGACACATTGTGACGCCCCTGCTAGATGTTCAGACTACATCGGGATTAAACTCCTAGCAATGAATGACCCGTAGTGGCGGCAGCACGGATCAGCTTAGAGCCAAGGGAGGCCTTGAAGGAAGCGCCGTTTGACTAGACACTACTCCTGGAGCTGACATGTCCTGTCCATTGTGTCCAGTGTCCACACACCGACTCCTCTACCTGCCAGGCCAGCACTTGGCCTAAAGGCTGCTGTACGCACTTGGTTGCCTGCACCTCAAAAAATGAATGGTATGTAAATTGCATAATGTAATTGTTGGAGACTGGACACGAATGCAGGAGGGTGGGGGTGCCAGGAGGCAGGAAGGTATTGTCAGTCACAATCAAGACTCAAGTGACTTCACTGAATTAAAAAAAAAAAAGTAAACAGTGAATTTAGCTCAATTGTTTTCTTTCCATAATGTGAAATTATATAAGGGAAAAAGGCTGAAGGCCCTTCAGCCTTTTTCCCTTATATCATTTCACATTATAGAAAGAAAACAATTGGGCTAAATTTATTGTTTACCTTTTTTTAAATTAAGTGACGTGTAATATTTACAAAAAAAACAAAAAATTGTGTTTAAAAGACTGCAGCGCAAATATCATGTGATATAAAATATTGTAACGACTGCCATTTTATTCTCTATAGTCTTTGCTAAAGTGTGTGTATATATATATATATATATATATATATATATATAAAATATGTTTTGAGATTCTAAGTAATTTTCCAGCAGAAAATACAGATTTTAAAGATTTTTGATGTGTTTTGCGTTTTTTTTTCCACTTTAAATACTGTATATAGCTGGTTGCTAAGGAGCAGGTTGGGAAGCTGGCCTCCGCATCCTTAACAACCAATGAGTCATCAGCTGTCAGTGGGTCTTTTTCCCACCTAGCAACGCCCCTGGTTTTGTGCCTTCATCTGGATCAACTGTGTAGGATTATGTATATAGGATTATATATATTTTTTTCCCTTTGATTGGTTGAACTAGATGGACTTGTGTCTTTTTTCAACCAGGCTAAGTATGTAACTATGTAACTTAGACAGACTCCGAGGCCCAGTATACAACCAGAGCCTAGAAGATAAGTATTTATTCCTCAGGGTTGCGCTTAGCCAGTATGTTAGAGAGACTGCTGCACTAAAAAATCCCTGGAATACTGGGATCCGATAATAGTGTTAGGAAATGAGAAGTGCTCTGTCTGAAAAAAAGTATCAAAACTTATATACCATTGCTTTAATAGATACATTTCACTAACAGAAAATCACTTGAAAAAGTGAACGAATATCATGTCGCCACGGCCGCCTGCAGCACGGTCCATGCACCTCAACTTCACACTGCTAGCTCTTGGCTAATGCATTTCCCCTCAGAAGGCATCAACTGGGATTGGAGAGCATTTAGATAGTCATATGTTTGATTGTAGGATTTATTTTTACTTTTATTTGTTTATCCAGCAATGGTATATACGTTTTGACACATATTATACAGTTGATACTTTTCAGCAACACAATGTGTCTAGAAAGGATCATTGACATTTTTTACAAATTTTACAAGTGCTTCCATATATAAGCTTGCTGTACACTGATCAAGAAAAAGATTTCCACTTGCAGGTTTACACTTGCAGAGCACTTGAAGCACAAGTTCTAGTTGACACTTTTCCAATTTGTAGCAAATTTGAGTGGCAAGATCTAGCAAGAGCAAAGTTGCAGTGGTGAGTCTACAGCAAGAGCTCTGCAAGTCTACAGCATGAAAATTCAGCCACAGTGACCCCTGTAGTAGGATGACTATTGAACAACATAACTGAACCAGAACTCACAACAAACTTGCAAAATGTTTGCAAAGAATCTTGATTTGGAGTCATGCAATGCGGACTTGCTGCAATTGTGCAACAAACTTGTGAAGCCTGGCAAGTCTAGAAATAGCTTAGCAAGTAATTTTCAAGCTTGCAGCAAAATTTCTTGCTATCTGGGAGTGGCAATTTAATCTAAAGAAAACATGAACATGACATAATGTAAATTAGAAATATAAAGTGAGAGCTCCGAGAGCGATTTCTCCTGCTTGTAATCCGTGATTGCTTTTCTCACTTACCTTGGCCGATTTCGGTCCTCTGCATGCCCAGCCGGTCATCTGCCCGACCACAGCGGGCAAAGAAGCTCCATTTTCCACAGACGGTGCAATCCCCCGGGGCGCCCGCTCCCGCGCAGTCTAGGCCGCAGCCGCCTCGCTCCTCCTGCAACATGGCCTCTCAGACGGAGCAACAACCTGCTGCCGAGGTCCCGCTGCCAGGCATCCCGGAGGTCATGGCAGCAATAGTGGCCTGCCAGACGGCGCTCACCATGAAAATCGAGGCGGTGCAGATGGATGTCTGTCTGATGCGGCAGAACTTCGATAAGATCCGGTCCCGACTCACGGAGGTGGAACAGCGCGTTGGCCCTGTGTAGGATGCGCTGGCTGAACACACGGCCTCCCTATGGGTCTTGCATTCCAGGGTGAGGGCATTGGAGTTCCGTGCCGAGGACGCCGAGAATCGCAACCGGCGCAATAACCTCCGGATCGTGGGACTCCCGGAGGGAGCGGAAGGTAGGGACCCGACGCTGTTCGTGGAGGAGCTGCTCCGGTCGGTAGTGCTGTCTGCGGCCCGCTACTCCCAGCACTACACCGTGGAGCGGGCTCACCGGGTCCCTCCTCGCCCGGGCCCGGAAGGCTCTCCGCCTTGCACTATGATCCTTCGAATCTTGAACTTCAGAGACCGGGATGAGACCCTGCGGGCGGCTTGGGCGGCGGGGTCGCTGTCCTACCAGAACGCCAAGCTCATGATCTTCCAGGACTACACCGTGGAGACGCAGAAACAGCGTCGCTCTTTTGATGCAGTCAAGGTTGCGCTCCGGTCCCGGGGCATCAAGTATAATATGTTGTTCTAGGGCTAAACTCCGGGTGATCGATGGAGAATCCACCCATTTTTTCACGGACCCTAGAGATGCATCGGACTGGCTGGAGCGACTTCCTCCCCGTGGCTGAGTGGGTATTCCCTGTGCTGTTCGTTGCCCGGCGATGTTTCACCCACCCTTATGTTGCCGCCGGCCTGTGTATTTCCTCCTTACCTGACTTTCCTGTGCCCTGGCTGCCATGCTGGCGGTAACTTACATCACCCTTGTTGGATTGCGGCCTCACGCCTGGTCGCCCCCGGATGGATGTCTGCACCCTTTGTCGGCTGGCTGGCTGGCTTGAGCTCCTTTAACTTGCATGCTCGGATCCGGTGTGTATCGCTCTCGGCTGCACCACGCAGCTGCACCTGACTGGTACCGGTTGTGCCTTATATCGTTGCCTTACCCGAGTGCCCGTTGGCCCTTGGTTTCACGTCACCTTTTTGACTTGACTGTTGTGGGGGGTTAGGGGATCCATGCCTGTCCTAGTTTTGGGGTCTGGCAGGGTGGGGGGAACCGTGGGTTGTTTTGTTCTGACTCGCACACTGTGCTTTCTAATGTTCGTTTTGGGTTACTCTGCGAGCTCAGGGGTTTATTTGTACAAGGTTTTGTTTTTCTGGTTGCTCTTTATAATCTATTTGGTGTGGCTACGGTCCTGTGTGCGACCCTTGAGGGGGTCTGGACGATGGGCGGGTGGCCTGGCCCCCCTGCTTCCGGTGGGGTGGTGATGTGTGCCTATCCTGCATTGATGGTCCCCTTGGGTGATTATGGCGAAGGTTGATGTGCTTTCCTGGAATGTGCGGGGTATGAATTCTGCGGCTAAACGCTCCTTGGTCTTTACCTTTCTGCGCAGATATGCCCCGCACATTTGTGTTCTACAGGAAACCCACCTGCTGGGATCTCGTACTCGGGGTCTTAGGCGGGCCTGGGTGGGCTCCCATTATCACTCCACATATTCATGCTACGCCAGGGGGGTTAGTGTCCTCGTGCATCGCTCACTGCCTTTTCAGCTGCTGGAGGTTCTGACTGACCCGGCCGGGAGGTATGTGCTGTTACATGCTACCATACATTCCGTGCCCTTTCTGCTGGTGGGTCTTTACTTGCCTCCTCCTGTTGACCAGGCCTTCCTCTACACTCTTATGCAATTGATTGTCTCGTTTGATGTGGTCAACGTACTATTGTTGGGTGATTTTAAAATGTCTCCCACTCCGGATCTGGATAGCCTCCACCCTCCCTCGGTCTGGTCTGACACCTTGGACCGTTGGATGTCCACCTTTTCTCTGGTGGACGTCTGGCGGAGCTTACACCCGTCGGATCGGGCTTTCTCCCGTATAGAGTTAGCGTTGGCCTCTATGGAGGTGGTTAAAATGGTCACCGCTGCCTCTATTTTGCCCTGGGGCATCTCTGACCATGCTCCCTTATGGCTTTCTCTCCGGTTGTCTGATGGGAGGCCGAGTGGCGGGTGGCGGCTGTCTAGATATTGGATAATGGAGCCCTCTATTCTTGACGCTATGCCGACTGAATTGTCCATTTTTTGGTCACGCAATATCGAGCACCCTGACCCACTGGTTCTATGGGATGCCTTCAAGGCCTGGTTGAGAGGAGTGTATATTACCCGTATTGCGGCAGCCCGCAGAAATTCTGTGCAGTCTCTGGAGCAGTTGGAGGCGTCGCTCCGCTCGGCGGAGGAGTCTTATGTAGCGTCCCCTGATGCGGCCCATTATGCATCCTTTCAGCATGCGTTTCGGGATCTCTCGGTGTGCAGGGCTGCTGCCACGGAGAAGTCCCTTCTCTCGACGGCCCAATGTATTTTTGAACATGGGGACAAAAATGGCCGTCTGTTGGCCTGGCTGTCGAGGGAACAGACTCCTGTCACGCATATCGGTCGCATCCGGTCCACCTCTGGCGACATGGTATCTGATGTCACAGACATCAATGATTGTTTCCGTGAATTTTATCAAGCTCTATACACCTCTAGGGTGAACTATGATGAGGAGGACCTGGAGAGCTACCTGGCTGGTGTCTCCCTCCCAGAATTGGATGAGGAGGCTAGGGTACGCTTGGATAAGCCAATTACCTTGGAGGAGGTCCAAACGGCTTTGTCGAGGATGCAGCCTGGCAGGGCTCCGGGCCCAGATGGTATCCCAGTGGAATTTTTTTCTACATTCCAGGAGTCCCTGGCGCCGCACCTGGTGGACCTTTTGGCTAAATTTACAGACCTGGGTGCCTTGCCGGACTCCTTCTCTGAGGCCCTCATAGTGCTCATCCTCAAACCTGGTAAGGACCCAGAGGACTGCTCCTCGTACCGCCCTATATACCTGCTGAACGCCGATGCCAAGCTTCTGGCCAAGGTCTTGGCCATTCGTTTGACTTCGGTCATTGAGGAGTCGGACCTTGTGCATGTGGATCAGACCGGTTTTATGCCGGGGAAGGGGACGGATATTAATCTCCGTCGTCTTCACCTTAACCTTTCTGCCCCACATCTCAACCCTGGGCAACGGGTGGTGGCCTCTCTAGATGCATAGAAGGCTTTCAACTTTCAACTCGTATCTCTGGTCGGTGCTCCGTTGCTTCGGGTTTGGTCCTCGTTTTCTGGGTTGGTTGCACCTGCTCTACCGCCGCCCGTCGGCTCAGGTCCGCACAAACGGCGTCGCCTCTGCGGCCTTCCCTCTAGGTAGGGGGATGAGACAGGGCTGCCCACTTTCCCTGGGGTTGTTTGCCCTGGCGTTGGAACCGCTGGCGGCCCTGGTTCGTTTCTCGGAGGCTGTCCGCGGTTGGCGGATGGGCTCCCTTGAGGAGAAGGTGTCTCTTTACGCCGATGACACCTTGCTGTACCTGGCGGATGCGTCCTCGTCCCTGCAGGCTGCCCTGGCCATTTTTGAATCATTCGGCAGGTTTTCGGGGATACGTATAAATTGGTCCAAATCGGTGTTGTTTCCCCTCGATTCGGATGCGAGGGCCCGGACGGCCCCTTCTCCCTTGGTATGGGTGGACGAATTTAAATACCTGGGGATCCGGATTACCAAAAACAGTGGTGATTACCTCTCCCGCAACGTTAACCCTATTTTGGACCGTCTTTGCGAGCGCTGCGCGGGCTGGGGATCTCTGCCCTTGAACCTGCTGGGCCGTATTAATATCATTAAGATGATTTTTTTGCCAAAATTCCTGTATGTATTCCGCCAATCCCCAGTGTGGATCCCAGTCAGCTTTTTTCATGACTTAGACACTTGTGTCGGCTCCTTTTTATGGGCTGGATCACATCCTAGGTTGGCGCTATCTACATTGCAGCTACCAGTGTCGTCGGGTGGCTTGGCCCTTCCCCATTTTAAGTTTTACTTTTGGGCGGCTGTCCTAGTCACCGTCCATTGGTCGTTTGAGGGCTCTCGGTCGAACGCGGCGACGTGCCTGGAGGCTGCTTGCCTGGGCTCCCTAGCGCGTCTCGGCAATCTGCCCTACCGGGGTGTGAGAGCTTTTACGTCTCTTCCTCTACCAACTAGGACTACCCTCAGGGTTTGGACGGTGGCTCGAGCGCGGTTTCTCCAACCTAATACTTGGTCCCCCTACCAGCATTTGTGGGGCAATCCGTCCTTCCCTCATCTGCGGACGCTTCCGGATCCGCAGGTTTGGGCTGATCGCGGAATTCGTAGGTTGAAAGACATTATGCCAGTTGGTGAGTTGCGCACGCTTCCGGACCTGCGTGGCTCCTTTGACCTTCCCCGTTGGATAGGGTTCCGCTACCTTCAACTGCGCCATGCGATTCGCGCCCAGTTCCCAACCACTCCAGTTATCCAAACTGACCGTCTGGAGGATGTCCTAGCGCAGGCCGAGCTCCCCAAACCGTTATCTGCCCTGTATGCCACCCTACTTGTTGAGGCCTCTCCGGTCCTGGAGCGCCTGTGGCAGCGTTGGTCTGCGGATATACCTAACTTGGATAGGGAGGACTGGGACGACTGCCTGGGTCAGGGATCGAGCTCGGTTATCGCTGCCAGGGACAAGCTTATATACGCCAAATTTCTACATAGAGTTTACTTCACTCCTTCAAGACTGCACAGAATGTACCCTGCGCGATCGGCTGACTGTCCTAAATGTCTGTTGGCTGAGGGCTCCTACATGCACATGTTCTGGGACTGCCCGCGTGTGACGAAGTTCTGGGGTGAGGTGTTTGACGTTCTGAACACACGTCTCAACCTCAACGTCACGTGTACCGCGGAGCTGGCGCTTTTAGGCATCCCAGATCAGGTCAAGCGCTCTAAATACTTGAGGTTACTGATATCTTTGGTACTGTATTATGCCAGGAAGTAGATAATTCTGCGGTGGGGTTCCCCCTCCCCTCCCACGCTGCCAGCGTGGAAGGCCCTGGTTAACGGGGCCCTCCCCATGTATAAACTTGCCTACATTAATAGAAATTGCCCCCGCAAATACAAAAGATTTGGCATCCATGGGTAGACAATGTGACAATGTGACTTGATCTCCCCTTCACTGGTTGTATTGGTGCATTCTGATCTGTTGGATTTCTCAGGGATATTTTTGGCTTCTTCACAGCTTGTTGTTGTATCACTATATTGTGCTCCCACTGTGCCTTTTTATGCATTATTTCACTGTACTGCTGTTTTGGGATTGATTCTCCCCATCTGTTTTCATGGTGGCCACTGGCTACACATTTACTGTATGCTGTTTTTCTCTGTTTTACTTCAATAAAGAGCAACCTTGTTTGTAAAAAAAAAAAAAGTTTTACTTAGAATGCTAGCCTGAAAGTTTTATTTAAAGGGTAGTCCACTAAATGATACACAGCACCCTCCTAGATAGGTGCTAGAAATTGAATTTAGTTGAAGTTAAGTTGAAGTTAGTTGTGTTTTAGATAGGTGCATTTTGCTGCCACACTGTAGTCAGTGTGGCTGTATAGGTTTGGTAGGTAACAGCATATTCTGTTCACTTTATTAAGCTGCAATCTGCTAGACAGGTCTGCTCGGTGTTTAGCTGCTGCCGGTCTGATCTAAAGCTTCCTCTGTATCCAGGGAACTGGAGAGGTTTCTGGATGGTAGGTGTGGAGCTATGCAGATGACAACATGAATATTTATACAGCCGTGGCCTATCCCAGAGAGGCAGGCTCTAATGACATGTTGGGAGACTGTATATATTCTGTGAGCACACTGATCCCAGGATCTTTTCCCAGAGCAGGTCTAGCCAGGGGGGTGTGCTGCCCTCCCAGGTGAAAAATGTTGGTGATGCATGTTGGTGATGCCTTAGGTGGTCGACCTGAGGGGCTTGAATACTGAGATCTGGGAGCTAAAGAGAGCTGACTGAAGGGGCTGTCTGCTGAACATCTGGTCTGGTATCATGGGAAGGTTTCACTTGGAAGTTAGATGGAGGCTACCAGCTGTCCTTGGGCCTTGTAAGCACAGACGCTCAAGAGATCTTTAGGACCTTGGTGCTTCTGCTACCCCTCTGGTGGTCAGCCGTGGGTCTATTAAAAGGGACACCAGCTGGTGTCCTAAAGAGCTATGTCCAACTAATCTCCTTCTTAAAGCGACTCTGCTCTTGTGGCTCTACCAACTACTACTAAGCTGAAGTTTACTGTTTGCTTCTAGCCCGGACTTCAATATAGCCTGTTCTGAAGAACACCTAATTCCTCAGTTGCACATAGTTCTTGTTTTTAGAGTATCTTATCACTACCCTCAACCCTATTACATTTCTCAAAAAATAAAAACCACAAAACAACATCCCCTGGACTGGTTATTGAAGAAATGTGTGAATAAGCCCGTGTGCATCACTGCGGGGCAAAGCCTGTGGAGAAGACCTGGACAATATTCCTCCGGGAGTAGCGCTACAGTAATATATTACTTTGGCCTGAAACCTGGAAGGCTGAGCTGTTCACTGGCTTCTGAATGTGAGATCAACCCAGCATAATTCTTATCTATCTTACTTCCCAATCTGGGGTCTCACTCCCATTTCTAAAAAAAAATGAATGTCCCAACTCTTCCTCTGACATTTTTTATTATTTTAAATGTAGTAGAGTGGTACCTCCTTGTAAATGCCACAGCAGGGAAACAGACCTGGTAACTCACTTGACATTAAGTAAAAGGCATCCCCTGCAGTAGGGAAATCATCTTTGGTAAGATACTTTCTAAGGCTATTCCAGGTGTAAAAGGATGCTCAGGCTTCAGTTTTGTCATATCATTGAATCAAATCAGATGTCTACAATGAAGGGAGACCCTCTTGCTTAGTGCTCGATTTGAGAAAATGATGGCAAGACCTAAGACCTATGGAAGTAAGGAGAATAAGGATCTGCAGTAAAATCTGTCATAGCCACCAATTAATTGTACGGTCTTCAATGATAAATACAGTTAATTTTTTATAATGACCAGTTGTTCAATGAATGCAGTCTAATATAGGCTTACAAATTTCCCTCTTTTTTTCTAAATGTATTAAATGAGATATTGGATAGTTTATTTTAATTGTTTTACAGCAGTGCTGAAGTGAGACTCTAAGGAAAAAATGAGTAAGATGCTAGTGGGGAATGAGGCAGGGTTGGACAACTCACATTAGAACATTTTGCTGCTTTATATAAATAATAAATATCATTCTTTATATAAAATTAGGCTCAATAAGGATGAAAAGCACACAGTAGTACCAAACAAGATCTGCGATCAGAGGCCAGATCCTAGGGCCAATGCTAACATAGTTTGAAAGCCATTCCAGGGCTGATAAAGATAATAATACAGGTTATTAGTAAAGCAGATATGCAGATGTGTAATAGTCAATATGGTGTTCTATAGATATAAGATTGTACATCTAACCTTATTTGGATGATAGTTGTTTTTCACATAGAATAGATGAAAATCAATGAAGTTGAATGGAAGGGCATTGAGCAGGGTGGTTGATAAAAGCCGGGAGAGAATGTGTAAAAGAGGAAATCACATCAAAGATAAAAGTGGTTTCAGCAGAAGCTAGTAGTATGAAAGACAAAATCTCTTAATGCATTAGCACAGCAGGAGGTCTGACTGAGAATAGGAGAGGGATGGCGGATTTTCCAAGCCTTCATTACTATTTCATTGTTTCCAGATGGACTGTTTTTGAGCACAGCGGACAGAGGTGATTTTAAGGTTAAAATGGCATTGGTTCTTGACTGGCTTTGACTATCTCTTTTAGTGTCATGGAAGTAACATCCTATTACAAATTAACAGAACTCTGGGAAATACACTGGGGCTTACTTTTAAAGCTGAACTCCGGGCAGAGGAGACACAAGTGAATGCAGCTCTGTAATTAAATACAATTAAATAAGGTATATCATAACCTTTAATAACTAAGGTTATTGATATCAATTTTGGTTTTTATCTAAAACATATTTATTTAAATATTAATTTAGTACTCCCTTAGGACAATATTATTAAGATGTATTAACAGTCCACAAATTCAATTCCATGCATCGATACATGGGAGGCGCCCGTCCCAGAATTAATATGCCACCTGCTTGTTTTTTGCATTTGGTGCTAATTGTGGGGCGGGTGTGTGAGTGGGAAGATGAGAGTATATTACAGAGGAAGATACGGCGTGCGTCCCAGCTTCTGGAGACGTCTAACCAATGACGAAACGCGTCAAGCTGAAACGCACACGGTAACGTTACACGTTGCAGGTGGAACGCAAGCCGGGAGCCCTGCGCTGCCCCTTTGCATGGCTCCCATACACGAGTGCTGGAAGCCGTATGGAAGATATTATATATTTTTCACCGTTTTTTATCTATGTATTTGCCCTAAGTAGAGCCCGTGTTTCTGGGCTTTTAAATAAATGCCAAACGTTTTTACACTATTTGGAGTCTGCTCTCCATTTCTTTTTTGCCTTTTCATGAACCACCTTATCTGGAACATCTGAGCAGGCAATGAGGGAGACCGCAGGATTGATGTGGAGCATTCACCTGGGGCAAAGGAGCTCCACAAAACCTTTCTGATCCTATTGCCAAATAGCAAGGAGGATCTTCAGTATCTGGTGAGTGGGAATTTCGCTTGCCTTCTTTTCACAAGGGTGCTGTTTCTTCTGTTTGGTGTGGACGCTTAAAAATGAGAAGATTTTCACCTTGTTGTTAAAAGTTTACGAATTTCTCAATCCTGGAACCAACACGATATATTATCTTATGTTTTTTTGGACTTTTTTTCACTGGACACTTATGCACATCTTTATTATGAATTCTGTTTAAAATGTTTTATTTATTATTATTATTTGGCACTTGTCACTTTATCTCTTGGAGTTATTGACGGTTATGGTATTTAATTGTATATATGTGATATTTAAAGAAAAGTAGTTTATGAAGAAGATTGGCATATTATTATTTCAGTTTATTTTCACCAATTAAGCAAGTGCTGGTGCCAGTGTGGATTAATATATCCTAGCTGTCCTTTTTATATTATTTCGCTTTTTAGCTTGTTCCAGCAGCTGCTTCATAGCACGTTATTTCAAAAAAAAATTCACACTATTTTCTGTTTTGTGGTGATTCTCTGGTGTGAGTGAAATTATTCCACACATCTCTGTAATTAAAGCAGTGTAAGTACTTGAAAGTGACTTGGTTTCAACCTTTTGCAGTCCCAGTACAGTAAAGCTGAGACTGGGAGAGGAAGAAGAAACAAAAATTAACAATCAATTGTGTTAAAATACAAGGAGCATACTGATAAAAGAAGTGAGCAGAGTGAAAGAGAGATGAACTTATCAGTCTACTGCTTCTCTTTTCAATGTTCAGTCACAAACTGTTGGAGGGACAAAACCTGTAAGTGTTATTTAATTGCAGCAGAGAAAAACAGATCTTCTGTTCTTCCAGACAGCACTGTGCCGTGGCAGGACTGTGCAAATCTCTGTTATGGATGAAAAGAAATAAGAATGCTTTGGTAAATACATTACATGTGTTTCATCTAGTATATTTAGCTTAGGTTTAGATTATTTAAAGCAAAAAATGTTTGTAATTGTTTATGATGTTATGTATATCTGATATCTTCTTTTTTCTACAAATCAGTAAATATACATTCCTTGATATTACATCATTCCATGCCCCTGACGAAGCGGATCACTGTGAAACATGTTGGGTATTGGGCACATATTCACTAGGGGTCTCAGCAATTGAACTCATGTATTGAGTCATTAACTGTGATTTCCCCTGGTGTGGATTGCCGATCAAGTGATTTAATGTTATATGGCCTTTTTGATGTGTTTATCAACACACGTTTTGCTGTCATGATTCATGTTTCTCTTTTTTATGTGTATTTTTAATCTAATATTGTAATAAAAATTGTTTATTTTTTACAAAAAGAAAATACCCTGGTCTATGTAGTACTATTAGTCTAAGACAGTACCATTAAAATCCCATTCCTGGCCCCATATTGCATTCCCTTTCTTCTAGTATATTTAGCCTTTTGGAGTTCCGTTTTAAAGTGTTAGTTTACCTTTACAGAAAAAACAGGAGGCAAACTAATACCTCCTCTCCCCAATGGAAAAAGATCTGGTGTCTGAAATTGCCCTAGGCTCCATACCCCACAATTGTACAAATTAGTAAAGGAGTGAAAGATGGGATTTTAAAGGTGCCACACAGAAAGTAAATTTCTTTTTTTTATTATAAACATAAAATGTAATTTTTTCATATAAAAACATCAAGAAATATTCATCTCTACATGTTTCGCCAGACTGTGACTTCTTCAGAAGACTTTTAAGAATACTGCATAGCAGTTTGCTCATTCTTAGCATAGAAGATGCCTGCTACAAATCCAGCATCAATATAGCAAGAGGATATGAGTGACCGCAGAGGAGAATATATAGACCCAAGATCAAATGACACAAGTCAGGATTGGATCCAAAGATGGATTATGTGGAGTCACAGAAATCCACAGCATCACAAGATTTAGAACATTACAAAGTATATTTGTGATATATTGAAATGTGTCTCTCCCAGGGCAGAAATGCCTCCTCTCCCCACTCTACTTACCTCCGGCAATCCTGAGCTATCAGGGCTCCAGTAACCAGTGCAGAAGTCCAGGGATCTGAAATCCCAGCTCTTCTCCCTCCTTCTCTGTTCAGTGTTTGCAGGACGGACCAAATCGATTCACTGTGACGCCACTGAGCAATTAGAATCAATCTGGTCCCGGAAGCGCTGCACAGAGAAGAGGGTGAGGAATGGGGATTTCAAATCCCCGGACCACTGGACTCGCTGCAGAAGCCCTGACAGCTCCGGATCACAGAAGGAAAGTACAGCAGTGATTGGGGGTCAGGGCAGGGCCGGATTAAGAGCATCATGGGCCTGGTGCTGAAGATTTTGGTGGACCTTTTTATGGAAATAAATAAAATAAAAAAGCAAACAACTTTTTGCTAAGGAAGTGAGAGTGGGTACCTGTCAAATCTAGGTACCCGCTTCCTCCAAAAAAAGGACATGCCAAATGTGGCATATCAGGGGGTCAGGAGGCCTTCAAGTAGAAGTTCCACTTTTGGGTGGAACTCCACTTTAAACAGAATCTTAGTCACTATATACACTGCACACTCATGCCAAAGTCGTTGTACCCACATAATACTCATTATTATTGTGCCATAAGGGAGAAGATGGGAGAGACAGGGAGGAGGAAGGTAGGGGGGTGGGGGAGATGTAAACCCTAATAAAAGGACATTTTAAATCCTGTGTATCACACAATAAGTCAATATTGTGTGGCACCAAAAAGAAAATATTACTCCACCCAAAACTGAAGTTCGGTATATCTCTGATATTATGTGCAATACTGTTCCTACTAATGTTAAAAGGCCACCGGTCTCTGGGTTTAAAGTGTAACCAAAGAGAAAGCTTTTATTTTTTTTATTTTGGAAAGAGTAAGGAGGGGTTAGCCTAGGTTCACCCTACTGCGATGTGGGAGCCACCACCATTCCTGTGCGGGTTCCCGCATCGCCTCTCCCGGCAGGTAGTTCACGCTCCGCTCTGCAAACAGCTGCCAGTGTCAAAACAAAGGTAATGACACCCCCAGATTGGTTTGCAGATCACAGTGCAAACTGTGAATTTGGACAGGAATTGGATCGCGTGGGATCCGATTCCAGTGCGGGGAAAAAAAAGGTTCCTGCAGCATTTCCTTGGGAATGCAATGGGAGTTTAGACATACAAAATGTATGGCTGAATTTGCATTGCACAGACATCCCATGTGATCTGCATAGCAATGCGGTGCAAATTGCATGCGATGTCTGTGTTTGCAATAGTCTGAACCCAGGCTCATACCCCTGTCAGCTTTTTTTCCAATCTGTGTCCCATTCAGGAGATTTCTCTTCACTTCCTATCCCATAGCCAAACAGGAAGTGAGAGAAAATCCCTTCAAAGTAAGGGAATCCCTGGTTGTCACCAGAACTACTGTCACCATTGGATGATTTCCCCTCTATTCCTGCTCTGGGGACACCCAAAATTTAGGGTTTTCATTTACTTCCACATTTCATGATAACAGTAAACAGGACAAATAGAGACAAACATAGGGTAAATCTCCCTAACAGAGACATAGGCAGTGATGGAAACCTGACAGAGGATCTAATCCCTCTCCACTCTATCAACAAACTAGAAAAAAAATTGCATTAAGTTATACTTTAACAATGTCTTAAAATGTTCTGTGAAGTGCTCCGCTTACGTGTAGAAATTCACTTTGCACTGATGAGAGCAGATTGAATACCTAAAGAGAGCGAAAGAAATAAGGTGAAGTTCAAAGTGAACCATACTATTACCTGCATGAATTGGCATTTGGGGGGTAAAAACATGCAGTAAAGAGGTATGATATCACCTCCTCACTGCCTGTTACTTTTCAGTTTAGTGACAGTGCCTGCTGTAAGTGTGTACAAGCCTTTGGGTTCCCACTAGTGTGCTGCAGTTTGGCCGCATTGATTGTGTATCCGCAGTTTCCTGCAGTTTTAGCTGCAATCCTATTGATTTCTATTAGGTTGCAAGTTTTTGCTGCATTTTCTGAAAGTGTACCAAAGATGCAGCATGCAGGAAGTTTGTTGCGCTTTCAGAAGATACAGAAAAAAAACATGCAACCTAATAGGAATCAATAAGACTGTGGCTTAAACGCAGGAAAACTGCGGATGCACACGCAATGGGACAAACCATAGCAAACCAGTGTGAACTAACTTAAACACACAAAGGACTAAGCACTACCATAGGCTGATGACACAATTCTAAACACTTTGGCTGCAGTTTTAACAGCTAAAGCTGGAGGAAAAAGTTTAAAAAGAGGGGGAGGGAGAGAAGAAAGGAGGCAGGGGGAGGAGTCCAGTCACTGAGCTTACATATGGATGGTTCCTGGAGGCTTATCACTCACACATATCTTATTCATGTTGTATGGCTGCTCTGTGTATAAATTCCTGCCCACACGGCTCCTTCACTTCACTGTACGGACTGGTGTGGGCAGAGATGTATAGTAACGAAGTAGAACTACTTAAGTACTGTACTTAAGTACCGAAATGCGGTATCTGTACTTTCCTAGAGTAGAATTTTTTTCTCCTACTTTTACTTTTACTTCACTACATTTTTTCGATGATTTCGATACTTCTACTCAAGTATTTTTTTTTTGTGCTGCATAGTTACTCGTTACTTTTAAAAAAATTACCACTGCCAGAACAGTAGATGGCAGGTTGAATAAAGCTCAAAAAAATGTGTATAATGTCATTTGTAAATCAGCGCATACGAAAATAAAGGCTGTGTATAATAAAAGCTGCTATACCAAATCTTTCCAATAAAAAGAAAATATGAAACAAACAAATAAATGGTGCTACAGCGCTTAAAGTGCATCAAGAAACTACTAACAAACACAGGTTAATCATTTGAATAAATCATTTGAAATAATAAAAAACAATATGATGTTCAAACTTTTGACTTCTTTCTTTAATAACTACATAACACAGTACTTCTACTTCTACTTTCAGTACTTGAGTAGAATGTTTTTTTCAAAACTACTGGTACTTTTTACTTTTAGTACTTAAGTAGCAAATTTTTTGAAAAAACTACTTGCAATACTTAAGTAAAAAAAATGTTGAATACTTTAGTACTTCTACTTAAGTAACTTTTTCTGCGAGCACTTCCACTTCTACTCAAGTCACTTTTTGATCGAGCACTTGTACTTTTACTCAAGTAGAAATTTCGAGTACTTTATACAAGTCTGGGTGTGGGCGGGCACAGAGGGAGAAGGCAGAGGCAATCCAGCCTCTCTCCTCTTCCATTTGAGCAGGGGGAACTGTGCTTTGTGACACTGTAATATTCACACTGAGCCAACACATGTGCAGCCAGCCACCCCTACATTTACCAACCGCTTCTCCTGTCCCATAGACGTTTATGGACAAAAGAAATCAGGCTCATGCTGCTGGCTGGGTGGGCCTATCTTAAGGGAGGGGGCCTGGTGCTGCAGCTCCAATAGCCCCTATATTAATCCGGCCCTGGGTCAGGGTACAGCAGTGACTGGGGGTTCAGGTTTGGGAGCACAGTGTTAGTTCACCTTTACATTTTTTTTTTGTAAAGGTGAACTAACACTTTACCCACTTCACCTCCGGAATATTTACTCCTCTTCCTGACCAGGTCATTTTTTGCGATACAGCACTGCGTTACTTCCGTGGACGTGCAAGGGTGTACCCAAATTTTGGTGTTTGATCACTTTTTTATTTTTTGCGCTGTAAACAAAAAAAAAAGATCAACAATTTTGAAAAAAAAAACAGTATTTTTTATTTTCTGCTCTAAAACATATCCAATAAAAAATGTAAAAAATAAAACTTCTTCATCAATTTAGGCCTATTTTATTACTAGTATTATTATTATTAGTATTCTGCTAAGTATTTTTGGTAAACAACATCCCAATAAGCGTATATTGATTGGTTTGCACAAAAGGTTTAGCGTCTACAAACTATGGGATATATTTATGGAATTTTTTTTTCTACTAGCGGTGATTAGGGATGAGCCGAACACCCCCGCCGTTCAGTTCGCACCAGAACATCTCAAACAGAGGAAATGTTCTAGCGAACATGCAAACTCCATTAAAGTCTATGGGACACGAACATGAAATATAAAAAGTCTGAATTTTAAAGGCTTAAATGCAAGTTATTGGCCCAAAGTGTAGGGACCTGGGTACTGCCCTGGGGGACATGAATCAATGCAAATAACATTTTCTAAAACTATCGTTTTTACAGGAGCAGTGATTTTAATAATGCTTAAAGTGAAACAATAAAAATGAAAATTTAAATATCGTGCCTGGGGGGCCCCCTAATGTGCCTGTAAAGTGACGCATTTGTGCGATGTATGTAGCCCCTTGCAGCAATACTGACATTCCTAAAGGAAAAAATGTCATTTAAACTTGTTCGCGGCCGTAATGTATTGTCTGCTCCCGGCAGTACAGATAGAAAAAACGGCGTCGGGTCCCCCTCCCCAGTCCATACCAGGCCCCTCGGGTCTGGTATGGATTTTAAGGGGAACCCCACGCTAAAATTTAAAAAAAACGACATGGAGTTCCCCCTAAAATCCAAACCAGACCCTTATCCGAGTATACAGCCTGGCTCGCCAGGATAGGGGGGGGGGGGGCAAGCGAGCCAGGCCACATGCCCTCAACATGGGGGGGTGGGTGCTTTGGGGCACTCCAAAACACCTTGCCCCCATGTTGATGGGGACAAGGGTCTCTTCCCCACAACCGTGGGCTGTGGTTGTGGGGGTCTGCAGGGGGAGGCTTATCAGAATCTGGAAGCCTCCTTCAGCAAGGGGGACCCCAGATCCTGCCACCCCCCCATGTGAATTAATATCGGGTACATCGTACCCCTACCCATTCACCAAAAAAGTGTACAAAAAAATAAAGACAAAAGCAAAGTTTTGGACAAGTCCTTTATTAAAAAATAAAAATAAAAAAATAGTGTCCCCCCCGATGATCAGTCGCCCGATCGCCCGCAACCGAAAAATAGGAAAAAAAAAAGAAGCTCCTGCCTCTTTGGACGCTTCCTGCGCTAATGAGCTGTTTGAGTTTGACAGCTCCTTCATAGGGATCTGACGTCACGAGCCTCCCCATAATGCACTGGTCAGGTGCAGTGAATAAATTACATGACGTCATGTAATGTAGTCGCCCGATCACCCGCAACTGAAAAATAGGAAAAAAGAAGAAGCTCCTGCCTCTTTGGACGCTTCCTGCACTAATGAGCTGTTTGAGTTTGACAGCTCCTTCATAGGGATCTGACGTCACGAGCCGCCCCATAATGCACTGGTCAGGTGCAGTGAATAAATTACATGACATCATGTAATTTATTCACTGCACCTGACCAGTGCATTATGGGGTGGCTCTTGACGTCAGGTCCCTATAAAAGAGCTGTCAAACTCAAACAGCTCATTAGCGTGGGAAGCGTCCGAAGAGGCAGGAGCTTCTTACTTTCTTTTTTTTTTTTTTTTTCGTTGCAGGCGGGCGACTGATCATCGAGGGACACTATTTTTTTGTTTTTATTTTTTAATAAAGGACTTGTCCAAAACTGGCTTTTGTCTTTATTTTTTTGTACACTTTTTTGGTGAATGGGTAGGGGTACAATGTACCCGATATCCATTCACATTGGGGAGGTGGGATCTGGGGGCCCCCTTGTCAAAGGGGGCTTCCAGATTCTGATAATCTCCCCCCCCCGCAGACCCTACAACCACAGCCCATGGTTGTCAGGAAGAGACCCCTGTCCCCATCAACATGGGGGCAAGGTGCTTTGGAGTGCCCCAAAGCACCCACCCCCCTATGTTGAGGGCATGTGGCCTAGTATGGTTCAGGAGGGGGGGTTGCTCGCTTGCCCGCACCCCCATCCTTGCCAGCCTGGCTGTGTGCTCGGTTAAGGGTCTAGTATGGATTTGAGGAGGAACCCCGTGCCGTTTTTTTTTTTAATTTTGGCACGGGGTTCCCCTTAAAATCCATACCAGATCCGACGGCCGCCCTGTAGCAGTAAATGTGCTATGGGGCGGTTGGCAAGTGGTTAAAGTTTTCCCTTGTGTTTCCTTAGGTGACCTGTTCGAAAATGTGGGTATATTGCAACATGACTATAGATGACAGTGATTCTGTATGGTTTCCCATTACATTAGTATGTACGATCATACATCAATCTGCCAAGCACTGCAAACAACTATGCGGCAAGTGTTCTGCTGCCATTTACAAAGAGATTGTGGGAGGTGACCCACACACACACTTTGCACTGCCTTAATAAATAAGCCTGTTTATAGAAAAAAATGAATTTAACGCAAACAATTGCCAGACCAAAGATCACTTGTGGATGTTGCTTTTATGCAGTTTAGCCTAGATAAACCATTTGAAAACAAAGCTGTATACTGAAGGATGCCAATTCAAACTGAACTCTAAAGTTTGCATTATATTTTGCTTTAAAGATTCAATCTTTCCCTGCTGAGCGACCTACCGCAACCGCCTTCCGAGGGAATTAGTCTCTACGGAGTGATTTGCCTAGAGCTTTATGTGAGCTGACAATGACCTTAAACAGCAGAGGAACTGAACAAATCTACACATTTCTCTAACAAATGCGTACTCAATAGATGAGTGAAATAACCCACATTCACAGGGAGAAGCACACTGGTGATGGCTGAGAGGATGCTAAAGAGGCAGCTGCAATAAATACAAGGACAGACTTGGGCTAGCAATAAATGATAGTCCAAATTAGATGCAAGCAATATATCACACAGAACTGGCAGCTAATGTGTGATTCAGAGCCTACTAACAACTATACGGTGGACCAAAAGGGATCAAAAATGTGGGGGGACAAAAGATAAAAAGATATAATCAAAACAAATTAGGTAAGAATTAGTTCATACAGTCCATAGTGGTGAAGAATATAAAGGAGAAGTCCGCAGGATGGATCCACAGGTGGATGGGGATAGCACACACAGTCACCAGCAGCTCCTCAGCAGGAAATGGGAATTCTCAGATACAAACAAAAACAGCAGAAAGCGGGTGCCTGGGTCAGTGTGATAGTAAAAACAAGTACACTTTATTCAGATACACTTACATCAAAGTATCTTGCAAGCTGCACACAGGGTGGATATGGATTTTTTATTCTGTCCACACAGTATACGTACATTTTCCCCTCTAGAGGGGGGCGGGTGTGCCTGAAGAAGGAGGCGGCGCCTCAGAAACGTGTTGCGGTCCGCCCAGTTCTGATTTGGTCTCTTGCTAGCTCTGTGAGAGCGGGTGTGACAGCTGGAGATGCTGTGAGTTATGTAAACAAAGTAGAGACGTGACCCTGGATTATGCGGCACCACATTCAATTAGTAAGTTTGTAAAAGGAACCGTATATGTACATAGGACTTTAAAGGTAGCCACCATTAATCCCATAATGAAAAAGTCAGTGCTCAAAATTTATATGAAAATACAAAATTTATTAATAACAACATAACAAAAAAGGGTTTAAAATTAACCCATCAATAGTGTATACAAAAAGTGCTGTAAGACATATTGCTAGACCACAAGAACCCCGTTACATGCCCATAGTGTGCCAGGATCTGGTGTATGTGAAAACACAGAATTGGCGAAGACCTCCCGTGTTCGGGCCAAACTGGATTCTGGTGTGTGGGTACCAAGGGATCACTGCAGCTTCCTCCGGAGATCCTTTTGGAGCCAGAATCAAGGGGGAGGACAAAGGCACCAAAAACTATGAGATGGAGCGGAGGGAGGGCACCCACAAAAGCTGTGCTAAGAGGAACATGTACCAAGCATTAGGCAGCCATATTATTGGAGTCTCGCCCAGGGGCCGCATAGACTTAAGATGATAGCCGCAGAGAGACGAAAGTCTTCCCACTTTCTGTGCAAAAGAGGAGTGATGATGGTAACAGGGTTATCCCTGCATCAGAAATATCCACCATACACCAACTTCTTTCTTCTTGTTTAGGAGCCTTGGCTCGGCTCAGCTCCTCTCCGTGCCGATCAGAACCGTGGGAGTTGCTCCTCCAGTAGAGAGATAATGGAGATATCCAATCGAGCGGCTATTGTATGGTGGACATTTCTGATGCAGGGATAACCCTGTTACCATCATCACTCCTCTTTTGCACAGGAAGTGGGAAGACTTTCTTCTCTCTGTGGCTATCATCTTAAGTCTATGTGGCCCCTGGGCAAAAACTCCCATAATATGGCTGTCTAATGCTTGGTGCATGTTCCTCTTAGTACGGCTCTTTTGGGTGCCCGTCCTCCCTCCGCTCCATCTCATTGTTTTTGGTTCCATATATCCTCCCCCTTGAGTCTGGCACCATTAGGATCTCCTGAGGAAGCTGCAAAGCAAAACGCGAAGCGATCCATTGGTACCCACACACCAGAGTCCAGTTTGGCCCAAACACGGGAGGTCGTCGCCATTTCTGTGTTTTCACATACACCAGATCCTGGCACGCTATGGACATGTAATGGGTTCTTGTGGTCTAGGAATATGTCTTACAGCACTTTTTGGATACACTATTGATGTGGTGGTTTTAAACACTTTCATTATATAGTTATTAATAAATTTTGTATTTTTATATAAATTTTGAGCACTAACTTTTTCCTTATGGGATTATTAGTGGCTACCTTTAAAGTCCTATGTACATATACGGTTCCTTTTACATGCTGCCAGTTATACACCTTTATACGGCAGGTCCAAGCTTATTCCCACAGCGGTCTTCTCATCCCTCGTGACGGCTGGCTGCTTGGTTGGTAATCCACATCCACCCTGTATGCAGCTTGCAAGATACTTTGATGTAAGTGTATCTGTATAAAGTGTTACTTGTTTTTACTATTACACTGACCCAGGCACCCTCGCTCTGCTGTTTTTGCCCAAACTAGATCAAGGTGATTCCAAACTCAAGGGCAACATATCCCCAGTACATTTATGCATTCCTCCACTGTGGTTACCATGCATCACTATGACTACTGTAGTAGCGCCCTTCCCATACAGGCAGTGGTGCTAAACCTGCAGGGAACTAGAAGGACCAGAATCTTCACTAAGTGGAAGAGTGGGTTTGATAATAAAGTTGGCAGTACCTTCACCCAGGACAGGTCCTCTGTGAGCAAGCCTTGGGTTTTGAGCTGGTGGGGGACCCAAAAAGAGGAGAATCAGGGCTGCTCTGTGCAAAACCATTGCACAGAGCAGATAAGTATACCATGTTTCTTATTTAAAAAAAAAATAATAATTAGCTTTACAATCACTTTAGGTCCCCATAATTCCCCGCATACCAGCAAAAAGTAAAAAAAAATACTAAAGGCAAAGTATTTTTTTCATTTTGGAATGAGTAAGGGAGGGTTATGACCCCTGTCAGGCTTTTTTGCCATTGGGGAGATTTCCATTCACTTTCTGTCCTATAGCCAAAACAGTGAGAGAAATCTCTCCAAAGGGAAGGAATCCCTGGTTGTGTTATCAGAGTGTCCCCATTGGAAGATGTCCCCTCTATTCCTGCTCTGGTGACAACCCCAAAATGTGGGATTTTTTTTCACTTTTGGTGGTGGTAATGCCAAACATGAAAAATTTAGAGGGGACATTTCCCAAAGGGGCACAGACAGCACTGCTGGGACAAGGTCATTCAGTGCCCAGGGCGCAGACGGCAAACTGCCCCCCTCCCCTGGGATTGGGCTAAAAGTGGTGTAAGTTCTGCAATGTTTGTGACATGCACTGAAAAAATACTTACAGTGTTACACTGCAAATTAGAGATTTTAAAATTGGTGCACCACCCCTTTAGGCGGCTACAAAGGCATCTGTATGTAGGTATGTACATGATGCAGCGGTGATGCTATAAATCTTTTTAAAAATTACCCCCCCCCTCATCACGTTTGGTGGGCATACTCCCCGCTAAACGTGACCCATTTAAATACAGTTGATGTTAATGTAATCACAACAGAATGCATTAAGGACCCATGTTAAGGCTTGATAGAAAATGTGGGTGATAACATTTCAATTAAATAGTAGAAAGAAAAAAAAAACAGTTAGGCTAGGTTCACTCCTACAGGTGTGACTGAGTGCACATGCGTGTTTTGCTCAATGGGCTACCCTACAGGTGAGAAATGTGGAAATGAAGTCCATGACCCTTTTCTAAAAATGTGCCGCAGCAAGTCACACGGTGCTGCCTCACTATGTGATTTGGTGTGTGTGAAAATATGGGCCTAAGCAGATGTGCGGGGTGCCCTTAATTAATGGCACTGCCACACATCTACTAAAGGACAGTGTGCTTCTGTGTTTGTCAGGAAAGACACAGTTTTGTGCACCTTCCCAACATGCAAAGGTGTGAACCTAGACTTATAGGGGCACTGTAGATTGGCCTTCCATTTTAGCGTAGCTTCCAACTGTCCCTGATTTGGGGGGACTGTCCCTCTTTCCTCCACATTTGTCCCTCATTTTGGTCTGATCTATATAGATTTATATAAAATACACTATTTATTTTTCAAAAAGTGTTTCCCAGTGCTAAACATTTCATCCAATGTCTAAAAGCTAATATAAAGTAATAATAGTGGTAAAATAGTACTTATGGGTTTAACTAATATATTTTTTTTTAATTCTGTTTTAAAGAGGCGTGGCAGGGGGTGTGTCCTATACTACATACTTTGCTATCAAGTGTGCCTCATTCCCATCTCAAGAAGTTGGGAGGTATGATTTTAGGTGTGCTCCCAATGCATTCTCTTGGACAGTGCATTTTCTGAAAGCACACCAAGGATGCAGCATACAGGACTTGTGATGTAGCCAGGAGATGGCTAAAATTTCCTGCATTATCAGAATACACTCTGCAGCACTTGCTACATTGCAGCTGTTCCCTCTAGTGCTCGGCCTGGATTGTTGTCACATCCTAAATACAGAGTGAATAAGACTTGAGAGTAGAGCAAAGAATTTTGGGACATGTAGTCTGAATAGCCAGGTTTTACACTGAAGGCGGATTGCTATGGGCTACAAGCACCAGCCTGCTTTAGAGAGAACAGAATGCTGGGAGAGGTCATAATAGGCCTGTGCAGGGACAGGATTGCTCTTTTAGGACCTTGGCCTTCTTCTGGAAGCAGTGAACTGGACGATCTGAGGGGTGCAAGTCGGTGCTGTAGCCTGGGCAGCATGGGAAGCCTCCAGTGAGAGTGTGGAACCACTTCCACACTTGGTGGCCACTCTCATTATCTACAACATGGATCCGGTTGAATCATGGTATGCAGGGCGTGCGTTCGAGCACCCCTCTTTCTGATCACAGCATCCGCAAAAGCCTGCTTTGGGACCTTTCTGCCATTCCTAAAAGCCTGGTGTCGTTCAGATTGGTGGGCAGGCAGAAGCCTGCCCTATTTGCACCCCAAGAGACACTGCATGCAGACACCTTTACTTTGCTTCTCTCATCAAACCTCATAAGGAGACACATTTACTTTACTTCTCTTGTTAGAGCCTATTTTACCACTTCAGCTCCGGAAAGTTTACCCCGCTTTATGACCAGGCCATTTTTTGCAAATACAGCACTGCTTTATTTTAATTGACAATTGCACGGTCGTGTGATACTGTACACAAAAAAAAATTTCCTTTTTTTCCCACAAATAGAGCTTTCTTTTGGTGGTATTTGATCACCTCTGGGATTTTTATTTTTTGTGCTATAAACAAGAAAATTATTTTAATTTTGAAAACAAAACAATATTTTTAAAAAACACATCCAATAAAAAAGTCTAAAAAAATCTAATTTCTTCTTAAATTTAGGCCAATATGTATTCTGCTACTTGTTTTTGGTAAAAAACAAAAAAAAAACAAAAAAAAAACAATTCCAATAAGCGTATATTGATTGGTTTGTGCAAAAGTTATTGTTGTCTACAATCTATGGGATATTTTTATGGCATTTCTATTTATTTATTTACTAGTAATGGCAACGATTAGTGATTTATAGTGGGACTGCGACATTGCAGTGGACACATCGGAAGTGCTGTAAGTGCTACTTTTGATACTTTTTTGGGGACCAGTGACACCAATACAGTGATCAGTGCTAAAGAAATAGGCACTTTCACTGTACTAATGACATTGGCAGGGAATGGGTTAACATCAGGGGCAATCAAAGGGTTAAATGTGTTCCTAGAGAGTGCTTTGTAACTGTGTGGGGGGTGTTTGTACTGTGGGAAGGCAGGGATCCGTGTTCCTGCTTAGCAGAAACACAGGATCTCTGTCTTCTCTACTAACAGAACAGTGATCTGCCTTGTTTACATAGACAGACCGCTGTTCTGCCTCTGTCGGGAACCGCTGGATCTGCTGATTGGCTTCCGCTGTGTCCAATAACAGCAGTAGCGGGCTGCTAGTGGCTCGCGTACATGCCGCAGACCCAGAAGTGCAAAATCACGTACCTGTAAGTGGTTTCGCCCAAAGGAACCAGCTACCCCGAGGTACACATACGTTGGGTGGTCCGCAAGTGGTTAAGGAGACACTGTACACTTGCCGCTACCACATTGGATGTTAGAATCCAGAAGCTATTATGGGCCCTTATATGAGCTAGCTGAAAACAAAGAACACCTGCAACAAGAGGACTCCTCCTGCTCCCCTTCCAAATTAAAAGGACGTTGGGTACCATTTTGCCAATATCTTCAAGTAACTCTTTCTTTTACAGGCCAGTATATTGTAGCTTGCAAATAATCTGTAAAGCATTTCTAGACATTTGTGTTCATTCTGGGGTTGTGACACTAGGGGCAGAAGGCAGTAGTGTGACACCAAGCCAGTCATTCTCTTTCCCTTTTTCTTACCTGTGGTCATAAGCCTTATTCAGGTTACAATTTGCTGTTGCTCTTTCTCATTGACATTCTATACCCACAAGTATGTGTTAATGAAAAGCAGAGTGATGGAGTGCAGGGAATTAGGACAGGACAGTAAAAGTATTAAAATAAAACCGGGATGGAAAGGGTGTCAGACAGATAGCTGTGTGGAATGTATGCAGCTGAGGCTGCAGGATATGTATAGTCAGGGCCTCTGATAAGGCAGTACAACTAGTCTTTTGTACTGGGCCCAGGCCTCATCAGCTGAACAGGGGGGCCCCGGGCAGCTTTATTGTTCATTCCTGCCTAGATTATTAAATAGATTTTACTAGATTACCAGGGCTTAAAATACATTTCTCTTACGTCCTCCGACAGTCGCCGCCTCTTCATATTCGTCACATATGGGGTATTAGACTTTGCTCCGAAGGAGTAGCTAGGCAACAGAATATGTTAACATTAAAGCTTTTAACATATCCCACCCTCAAGGGGTGGTCCCCTCAGTCAATACCCTCCTACTTCCTGCAACCATATCTCAGTTTTAATGTCTAGCTTGTCAGGAGTGGCTGGCTCTCTCTGTGCTGGGGCTTTCTGCCCCAGACTCTTTCTTCTTTTTGAAATTTTGTTTGAGTTTTCTCTCTACCTTTACTTAGCTGTTATTTTTGTCAGCGTTAGTTAGTTCTTCTGATGAAGAGGATCATGCGGGCTGGGTCTCGGGCTGATCCCCCTGGTCGCAGGTCGTGGGTCAGTGGCTTCCCAGTCTGCCATCGAGCGTTCAGCCAGGTAACGCTCCTGGCACAGTGAACGACCCATCCCTGTTCGGTGCAGGGATGATTGGTGAGGTGGCTACCTCACTGGACGCTGTGCGGTTTCTTAACCCCCATTTTGTGCGTCTTGAATGCGACTCTCCCTGCCTCATGTGCAGCGGCTTGTTCGCCTGTGCGGGTCCCCCACGCCATGTGAGGTAAGTGTATTTATGTGGGGACCTGTCTGTCTGGGGGGGTGTCAGTCTGGGACTGTGTAACCTGCCTCTATTCACACTGCTTGTCTCCCTATCTCTCGGCTGCATGCTGTGGGCTGCAAGGGGGGGGGGGGAGCTGTGTGACACTGTGTGTGTCAGCCTGGTCAGTGTGTGAAGCTGTGTGCTGTGGGGCATGTTTTTTTGGCATGTTTGGGCATATACAGCGATCGCTGCGGCGATCTGACATGTATTCTGATACTGGGATGTCATGTGTGCTTTTCTGCACTGTGGAGCGGCGGTTTCGGCGCCAAACGGCGCCATTTTGCCTACACTCGCTCCGGCCGCATGTTTTACATGCATGGCGGCCATTTTCTTGTAGCCTCCATAGGCTTTCATAGAGCACCCTGGCAGCATCACTTCCTCTTTCCAGGAACACCGATCGAGGCAGCAGCAGCGGCGAGGGTCTCCTCAGGTTTTATCCTTCTGTTCTTGCTATCCATTGCCTGTGTTCAGTTTGCATATTCCCTGTGGGGGTCTCATTGTGCTTGAGTGTGGTGCGGTGGGCTGCGCTTGCCGCGCTTGCTTAAAAGGGGCAGTTAACCCTTTATTGTCTGGCATTACAGGGGCAATGGATTCTCAGGAGGGCAAATTTCCTACCGCCTTGGTGGAAAGCCAGGGGACCGCTGTTTCCCCCCCAGGGGGGGGATTTAGCCACTATTGTGGCTGGCCTTGCTGCTAAGGTACAGATGCTGGTGGCTGCTCAATCTACTAAAAGGCCCAGAGTTGCCCTTTCCTCTGATTCTGAGGGTGAAGGTGATGGGGCTGTTATGGCGGGGGCCTCCTTATCGGGGTCCCGCTCCTCTCTAGATCTAGTGGGGTCCGAGGTGGAGGCTGAAGTTGAGGGGGTTGATAATTCTCCCCCTGGCTCGCCTGAAGAGCTTGCAATCATGGATGAGTTGATTGCTTCCATAAAGCAAACGCTGCGTTTGCAGGATGAAGTGTGTCCCCCCGCTGCCTTGGCGGCTTATGGGACGCAGAGAAAACGCAGGACGCCGCAGGTTTTTCCCTGCAATGATGATTTTCAGCGCGCTGTTAAGGAACAATGGCGCAATCTGCGCAAATCTTTTGCTGTACCAAGTAGATTCAAGCTGCGTTATCCTTTCTCGCCTTCCACTGATGAAAGGTGGTGTGTGCCTCCCCCAGTGGATCACGCAATTGCGGTTTTAAACAAATCCACTGCGATTCCTGCAGAGGATTCCCCTGTGTTCCGTGATGCCACGGATAGGAGATTGGAGTCTCTTGCCCGTCATACTTATTCTGTTACGGGCTCTATGCTTAAGGCTCTGTTTGCTTCTCTCATGGCGGCTCAGGCGATCGCAAGTTGGACGCAGATGCTTAGGCGCGTCCTAGTGGCCGATTCGGCCTCGCCGGCGACCCTGGATATGGTGGATCAAATCCACCAGGGTGTCATGTATCTGTGTGATGCGGACCTGGACCTGGTTCCGTTGGCTGCACGTGTGCACAGCGTGGCGGTGTTGTCTCGCCGCCTGGTTTGGTTAAAATGTTGGTCGGTGGACCAGTCCTCACGTAAGACCTTAGCCAATCTACCTTATGATGGGTCTCGCCTTTTTGGGGAGTCCTTGGATGTGTTGATTAAGGGGATCACCGGGGGTAAGAGCACTCTCTTGCCCCATTTCCCCAAGGCTAAGGGGGCTTCTGTGAAGAAGCATGCTAATTTTTGGCCCCCTCAGGGGTCCTTTAGTGCCTTTCGGCCGCACTACAAGGGCAAGCCGTTCAAAGGTCAAGGCTCTCAGAAGAAGCCCTGGTCTGGGAAACAGAAGTCCGGCCAATCCGGATCTGCAGCCCATAACAGTTCGGCCTGAAGGGGCGCCCTCACCCAGTTTTGGGGTGGGGGGACGCTTGCTCGGTTTTCTTCAGCCCTGGTTGGCCCGTGTGCCGGACAGATGGGTTCAGGAAATCGTTCGATCTGGTTACAAGATCGAGTTTCTCTCTCGGCCGGAGAGCAGATTTTTTCCCTCAAATCTTCAACTGTCTCCAGAGCGTTTGCGGGACCTGCGCCTGGCGGTGCGGGACCTGAGGGCTCAGGGAGTGGTGGTTCCGGTGCCTCATCGGGACAGATTTCGGGGGTTTTATTCCAATCTGTTCACCGTGCCCAGAAAGGAGGGCAAGGTTCGTCCAATTCTGGACTTGAAGGCTCTGAACCGCTCTGTGCGGGTTCGCAAGTTCCGCATGGAATCCCTGCGGTCGGTGGGGGCTGCCCAGGTTCCGGGGGGAATTCATGGCCTCCATCGATTTGAAGGATGCGTATCTTCACATCCCCATTTTCGAGGGTCACCAGAGGTTCCTTCGATTTGCCATTGCGGAGGATCACTACCAGTTCGTGGCGTTGCCTTTTGGTCTCGCCTCGGCTCCGCGGGTCTTCACCAAGGTGCTTGCACCGGTTCTGGCGTTATTGAGGGCCCAGGGCATTTCTGTCCTGGGGTATCTGGACGACATTCTGGTTTGGTCTGCGACCAGCCAGGGTCTGGAGAAGGACCTGTCTGTCACAATGCAAACTCTGCAGGAGTTTGGTTGGACGATAAATTTTCCAAAGTCGACACTGAGTCCGTCGGTTCGTCTTCCCTACCTGGGAATGATTCTGGACTCGGTGCAGGCGAAGGTCTTCCTGCCGGAAGACAAACTCAGAACTCTCCAGGAGGAAGTCAGGTCCCTCAGGGACGTTCCGCACTCGTCTCTGCGGACGTGCATGAGATGTCTGGGATTGATGGTCTCGGCCTTCGAGGCGATTCCCTTCGCCCAGTTTCACACGCGGGGTCTCCAAGCGGAGATCCTGTCCAGGTGGGACGGGCGGCCTCAATCTCTGGATCTTCAAATCTCGTTGAGTCATCGCACCAGAAGAAACCTTCTGTGGTGGCTCCAGTCCCCGTTGGTGTCCGGGGGCAAGTCGTTTCGTCCTGTCTCGTGGACGGTGATCACCACGGATGCCAGCCTGTCGGGCTGGGGTGGTGTTCTGGGCGTTCTGTCCGCCCAGGGAACTTGGTCGGAGGGGGAGTCTTCCCTTCCGATCAACATTCTGGAATTGCGTGCGATAAGTCTCTGTCTTCATCGCTGGACGGACCGGCTGCAGGGCTGCCCGGTTCGGGTGCAGACGGACAATGCCACGGCGGTGGCCTACATCAACCACCAAGGGGGCACCAGGAGTGCCCGAGCGGCTCGAGAAGTGGCCGACATTCTGTCTTGGGCCGAGACTCATGTCCCGGCGATAACGGCGGTTCACATTCCGGGGGTGGAGAACTGGCAGGCGGACTATCTGAGTCGCCAGACCCTGGATCAGGGGGAATGGTCTCTCCACCCGGCTGTCTTCCAGATGTTGTGCGCGAAGTGGGGTCTTCCAGATGTGGACCTGTTCGCGTCTCGTCTCAACAACAAGGTGAGAAGGTTCGTGGCAAGGACGCGCGACCCTCGGGCAGACGCGTCGGACGCGTTAGTGGCCCCGTGGCATCAGTACAGGCTGATGTACGCGTTTCCACCGATTCAGTTGCTGTCCAGGTTCCTTCGCAGGTTACACTCGGAATGCAGCACGGTGATTCTTGTGGCACCGGACTGGCCTCGCCGGTCCTGGTACGCAGACCTCGTGAATCTGGCGGTCGACGCCCCGTGGCGTCTGCCTCTTCGAGACGATCTACTGTCTCAAGGACCGATATACCATCCTGCTTTACAGTCGCTGGCTTTGACGGCCTGGCTGTTGAGACCGAGGTCCTGAAGGAGAAGGGTCTCTCTCCAGAGGTCGTTCATACTTTGATCAACGCGAGGAAGTCTTCCTCGGGGAAGGTTTATTACCGTACTTGGAAGGCCTATTTTGCCTGGTGTGAGTCCAGGGGGTTTTCACCCCGCACGTACTCGTTTTCCCGTGTGCTGTCTTTCCTTCAAACGGGTGTTGATCAGCGTTTGGCGCTGGCTACGATAAAGGGTCAGGTGTCTGCGCTGGCCGTTCTGTTTCAACGTCCCGTGGCTTCCAACTCCTTGGTTGGCACTTTTGTTCAGGGTGTGCAGCATCTGGTTCCTCCTAGGAGGGATCCTTTGCCCCCTTGGGACTTGAATCTCGTTCTGTCTGTGTTGCAACGTGCTCCTTTTGAACAGATCAGGGAGATCTCGTTGTCTATGTTGTCCAAAAAGGTCGCCTTTTTGGTGGCGATCACTTCGGCTCGCAGAGTGTCGGAGCTGGCGGCTTTGTCCTGCAAGTCTCCGTACCTGGTTATTCATTTGGATAAGGTGGTCTTGCGACCTAATCCTTCTTTTCTTCCGAAACGAGTTTCGGAATTCCATCTTAATGAGGATATTGTCTTACCTTCGCTGTGCGCGAAGCCTAAACATCCAAAGGAGGTGAGATTGCATTCTCTGGATGTTGTTCGGGCGATAAGGGTTTACCTTAAATCGACTGAGTCTTTTCGAAAGACGGACTCCTTGTTTGTTCTTCCAGAGGGTCCTCGGAAGGGCATGGCGGCTTCGGCCTCTACCATCGCCAAATGGATCAGGCAGACCATTGAACAGGCCTATGCCTTGCAGGGGAAGGTTCCTCCTGTACCTGTGAAGGCGCACTCTACTAGATCTTTGAGTACGTCTTGGGCCTGTCGTCATGGGGCTTCTGTAGCCCAGGTGTGTAAGGCGGCGACTTGGTCGACCGTGCACACTTACACAAAATTCTACAAAGTAGATGTTCAGGCATCGGCGGATGCTTCCTTTGGCCGCAAGGTTCTTAGTGCGGCTGTTCCCTAGGGTCCCTTGTTGGGGACTCCTGGCTGTTGGGATAAGTTTTGTATCCCCTGGTTTTTTGTCTTTTCCTGGGTTGTTGCTCCTGTTGAGCACTTGTTTTTTCCTGTTGCCCAGCTGGTTTCCTTCCTTTGGTAAGGTTCCTTTCTTTGATGCGGAGACTGCGTTGCCTTTTCGGCGCGGATGCGTTTCCCACCCCTCATGTTTGCACTGCTTTGGGACGTCCCCATATGTGACGAATATGAAGAGGCGGCGACTGTCGGAGGACGTAAGAGAAAACGGAATTTTTGTAAAATCTTACCTGTAAAATTCCTTTCTCTGAGTCCTCCGACAGTCGCCGCCCCCGCCCCTCTTTTGGGGTTTGGTTGTGTACTCTACTGCTATTCCACTAAAACTGAGATATGGTTGCAGGAAGTAGGAGGGTATTGACTGAGGGGACCACCCCTTGAGGGTGGGATATGTTAAAAGCTTTAATGTTTACATATTCTGTTGCCTAGCTACTCCTTCGGAGCAAAGTCTAATACCCCATATGTGACGAATATGAAGAGGCGGCGACTGTCGGAGGACTCAGAGAAAGGAATTTTACAGGTAAGATTTTACAAAAATTCCGTTTTCCCTGGACCCCATCACCTCGACAGATGGTCCCAGGAGGTGAGAGCAGAGGAGGGACTTTTTTTTTCATTTTGGGGCGTAGTGCCACTGCTCCACTGTCCCTTGGAGGGGAGGGAGCAGGGTTGGGAGGGCCCTGTTAGGAAGGCTGTACTGGGCCCCATGATTTCTAACAGCAGCCCTGTGTGTAGTGGAGATTTATGGAGGTGACAGCAGATAGGAGAAGGAGGAGGGAAAAATTAACAAAGGAGAAGAGCAAGGAGGATTGGTGCTAACTTACTGATTGTGTAGGAAAGGTAGAGAGAGAGAGCATGTTGAGGGCAGTAGTGTAGCTTGCTGAAAGAGAGAGTAATGAATAGCTAAACAATGAAGAGAGATAATACCACTCAGGCTAGTCAAAGTCCATGATTCAAGGTGGGTGCTGAACCTCGGCTCACCACCAGGAGAAGCATGAAAGAAGAAAATGGTCTCACACCACCATGGAATCCAATGAAGAAAAGTCCTTTATTCACATAAGTGGTACAAGGTACAGCAGGGTAGGACAGTAGACGCGTTTCACATGACTGCTACATGCTACGTGCACTTAGCAGTCGTGTGAAACGCATCTACTGTCCTACCCTGCTGTGCCTTGTATGACTTATGTGAATAAAGGACTTTTCTTCATTGGATTCCGTGGTGGTGTGCGACCATTTTCTTTTTTCAATGAATAGCTAAGGTAGAGTGGGATTGCCCAGAGGAGTTGAGGAATCAGTACATTCTGCTCTGAATATAAGACACAGTCACTCTTGTCAGTGAGGCAGGAGCTGTGGCAGAAGCCCCCAGTGTGCCTCACTGGCACTGCAGATTAAGACAGCGCCCCTTCTGCCCACCCCAGGCCCTGCTGCCTAGCACAGGTTGGAGGGAAGGGTTGGGTTTTATTTTGTTTACAATACAAGTTTGGGTTAGGACTATGTATTACCCAAAACCAATACTTAAATTCTGCACTGGTGAAATATCCAATTGGAACTCCTATTTGGACCTGAGTAATGTGCCTTAGACCATGACTGTGCAAACCTTTCATATACAAGTAACTAGACTTCTCTTCAGCCTATTGCGCTTGGGTGGTTCAAGTGTCTTTTTCTCACAATTGCCTACTATGAGCTCAATTTGGTAGTGTCATAACTGAAATATCTTGGACAATTCCTTTTGAGCTCCCATAGAGCAGACATTTTCTCTCCCTCTTACCCTTTCCTGGTATTCCCTAAGCACATTTTTTGGCACACAGTGGGACAACCATACACTCAAACCATACACCAAGTAATCGCTTGGTCAGGTGTGGATACTCAGTGGGCCATCTCTACTGTCCCCAGTGGTGGGAGACACAGCTGATCCTCCACTGCACCTCTCTCCCAGCGTGGGGTGGAGTCTTGGCAACAGGCGGCATCAAAACTTTGCTTTTTGTTTTTCCTTCACCATAAACTGTACTTATTCAGATAAATGTACTTTACAACCACTTACCCCTGAAGAAGATTATACAGAAAATATCTTGAAACGCATTGGGTTTTCCTGTCTCCATATATTGTTGACAGGAATTTTTGGTGTCTTTATGTAAAATATGCAATATGTTTCATGGCCGCATCAATTTTTTTTGTCTTTTAACCATTATTATACTATTTTAATGTGTACAAATAAAGCTTGATGCTTTTGTTTAGCTTTGGTATACTTTCATGCCCTTAAAAATCCAATTTAGAGGTTTTGTACTACATATTTTGACCTGATTGTTTTGAATTCTACAAAGCCAAAGAATGGTGCCATTGGCCCTCGATAGAGGCTCTATCAAAACAAAAAAAACCCTCCAAAAATAAATAAATAAGTGAGATAATAAAACCTCCTATATAGCCAGCTGGTTGGGGGCTCAAACAACTAGGGGGAAATCTCACCAGTGGAGTCTGACAGATAGATAAAGCAAGATCCAGTGCTCACTGAACTGAAATTAAACTTTTGGGGAAGGGTTACCCTAGCAAAATTGTTCAATTATCCCAAATTATTTTTTTCTAAAATGTACCAACTCTTGGGATAAAGTACTGCTAGAACCTGCCTGATTACAGCCAGGTTCCTTGCTCTCTGTAATGCGAGGAAGCTGAACCTTAACCCCAAGCCTCTTGTTAAGAATTTTTCAAATCCATGTTGGATGAATGAAAAGAGGGTATGAAACTGCTGGACTTGTTCTTGACTTGAATTCAATCACCCAGCCTTAGTGAGTGCGAAACGCCTGCTTTGATCTGTTAATTGGATGGAATTGAAGTGTTAGCCTGTCACATCTTGAGTCTCTCGTCAAATACCTTAAGAGGTAGGGAGCAGACACAAACGTTCTCACACCAATGAAAGGGACATAACGAAGGGGTCTGTTGGTTATTATAAAGCTTTAATCAGTGCCTTAGAGAAGCAGCAAAATGCACTGACATGCTCTCCTATTGTAGCCCCCCTTCTTTATGTTTCCTCACCTATCCCTTCTAAATAGGATACAATGGAAACCTGGATCGTCTTAGTCTATGTTGTGACAGTTATTTAAAATAATAACAAACAAAGGGGTTATATGGTAAACCAGCCTTGTAAAAAGAAAACTAATGTATTTCCATTGATGGAGTTATTATATTTCTAATGTTAATTTGGAGGCAATTTTTTATCTGACTTTTACAATTTTGCTTGCTTTGCATATGATTGTGATTGTATTTCCTAAATGAACATGCATCACGCAAATTTTATTTAAAGGGATGCTGTCACATCTAACATAGGTATATATATATATTAAAGTGTGTACACCCCTCACATTTTTATAATATTTTATTATATCTTTTCATGTGACAACACTGAAGAAATGACACTTTGCTACAATGTAAAGTAGTGAGTGTACAGCTTGTATAACAGTGTAAATTTGATGTCCCCTCAAAATAATTCAACACACAGCCATTAATGTCCAAACTGCTGGCAACAAAAGTGAGTACATCCCTAAGTGACAATGTGCAAATTGGCCAAGATCATACAGCGGTTTAACAGGACGGGTTCCACTCAGAACAAACCTCACCATGGTTGACCAAAGAAGTTGAGTGCACGTGCTCAGCGTCATATCCAGAGGTTGTCTTTGGGAAACAGACGTATGAGTGCTGCCAGCATTACTGCAGAGGTTGAAGGGGTGGGGGGTTCAGCCTGTTAGTGCTTAGACCATACGCCGCACACTGCATAAAATTGGTCTGCATTGCTGTAGTCCCAGAAGGAAGCTTCTTCTAAAGATGATGTACAAGAAAGCCCGCAAACAGTTTTCTGAAGACAAGCAGACTAAAGACATGGATTACTGGAACCATGTCCTGTGGTCTAATTAGACCAAGATAAACGTATTTGGTTCGGATGGTGTCAGGCATGTGTGGCGGCAACCAGGTGAGGAGTATAAACACAAGTGTGTCTTACCTACAGTCAAGCATGGTGGTGGGAGTTTCATTGTCTGGGGCTGCATGAGTGCTGCTGGCACTGGGGAGCTACAGTTCATTGAGGAATGCCAACATGTACTGTGACATACTGAAGCAGAGCATGATCCCCTCCCTTCGGAGACTGGGCTGCAGGGCAGTATTCCAACATGATAACGACCTCAAGCACACCTCCAAGATGACCAGTGCCTTGCTAAAGAAGATGAGGGTAAAGGTGATAAACTGGCCAAACATGTTTCCAGACCTAAACCCTATGTGAGCATCTGTGGGGCATCCTCAAATGGAAGGTGGAGGAGTACAAGGTCTCTAACATCCTCCAACAGCTCCATTATGTCATCACGAAGGAGTGTAAGAGGACTCCAGTGGCAACCTGTGAAGCTCTGTTGAACTCCATGACCAAGAGGGTTAAGGCAGTGCTGCAAAATAATGGTGGCCACACAAAATATTGACACTTTGGACCCAATTTGGACAGTTCACTTAGGGGTTTTTTCACTTTTGTTGCCAGTGGTTTAGACATTAATTGCTGTGTGTTGAGTTATTTTCGAGGGGACAGCAAATGTACAAGCTGTACACAAACTACTTTACACTGTAGCAAAGTGTAATTTCTTCAGTGTTGTCACATGAAAAGATATAATAAAATATTTACAAAAATGGGAGGGGTATATATATATATATATATATATATACTGTATATAGTACTGTGCAAAAGTCTTAGGCAGGGTAAAAAAATGCTGTGAATTAATAATAATCTCAGAAATAAAGGTGTTATTAGTTTATTTTTATAAATACTGATATTTCTTAAATAGCTAAGGGGCTGAGTCACCCAATGAGGTCAGAGGGTGACCCCGCCCCCTTGTGATGTCACCGACCAGGGCATGCTGGGTAGGTGCCATCACCAGGTGGCCCTGCCCCTCCCCTATTTAAGAACTGTCACCTGTCACCCAGCGGAGTAGGCATTCGATGGTCAGCCTTCCTGTCGAGTGGAGCTTTTTTTCTTTTGGAGCAGCGGGCGCCGTGATTGATGATATATGTGAATGAGTAGTGGTGCAATGTAAACCATACTCATTCACATGGGGGGGGATTTGGGGGCCCCCTTGTTAAAGAGGGCTTCCAGATTCCAGTAAGCCCCCTGCCTGCAGACCCCCAAAACCAATGCCTAGGGTTGTCGGGAAGAGGCCCTTGTCCCCATCAACATGGGCCAAAAGTACCCAACACTCCATTTGTGGGAATGTGGCCTGATATGGTTTAGGAGGGTAGCGGGGAACTTGCTCGCCCCCCCTTCCTTTCCTGGCCTGCCAGGCTGCCTGCTCAGATGAGGGTCTGGTATTGATTTTGGGTGGACAGACTCCACGCCGTTTTTTTTTTTTTATTTTGGCGTGAGGTTCCCCTTAAAATCCATACCACCCTGTTTTTTTCTTCATCTTTTGAAATAGCTGGGCCAGTAATTGCAACTGTGAGTCAATTTAAATATAATTTTACTTTTTTTTTCTTTAGAAATATAATTTTTACTGCAGCAGGTTCTATACATGGTACAGATGCGCCACTTTACAGGCAGACTAAGGGGACCCCCAGGCACTGTATTTTAAGGATTTTTTTTGCAATTTTATTGTTTCACTTAAAGTGGGAAGCCCAATTAAAGTGAAACAATAAAAATAAAATATTCCTATAAATATAGTGCCAGGGGGGTCCCCTTACTCTGCCTGTAAAGTAATGCATCTATACCGTGTATAGATCCTGCTGCAGAAAACATTACATTGCAAAAGAATAAAAAATGAGTCAATTCACTTTTAAATTAACTCGCGGTTGCAATTGCCAGCCAGGCTTTTAAAAAAAAAAAGAAAGAAAAAAACGCCTAAATTAAAAAACATTAAAAATGGCATGGGGTTCCCCTAAAATTCATACCAGACCTTTAGCCCATCAGGCAGCCTGGCAGGCTACGATGGGGGGACAAGCAAGTGCCCCCCCTTCTGGACCATACCAGGTCACATGCCCTAAACATGGGGCAGGGTGAATGCTTTGGGGCGGGGGGGCTCTGTTCCCCCCACCCCAAAGCACCTTTTCCCCATGTTGACCTCTTGGCAACAACCCTGAACGGTGGTTGTGAGGGTTTGTGGGCAGAGGGCTTATCAAAATCTGAAAGCCCCATTTAGCAAGGGGGCCCCAGATTCCAGCCCCCTATGTAAATGAATATGGGGTACATTATACCTCTCCTTATTCACCCAAAAAAGTGTCACAATTAAAGAAAAACAAGTCCTTTATTAAAAAAAAATGGAAAAAAGTAAAAAAAACAATGTTCCTCAATGTAGATCCATCGTCATTTACGACACCACCACCACTGCAGGACCTGAAAAAAAAGCTCATTCGGCAACGAAGGCTAACCGCCTTCTGCAGTTTCAGACGTTTGATAGTTCTTATATAGATAAGGAGCGGAGCCACCTGGCGATGTGCCTGGTATAGATTGAGAGGGGGCATTTTTTTTTTAACATTTTTGTATTGCCCGCATTGTTTTGTTTACATTTCAGCTGTCAGTGGGGAAGCTGGCTGATAGCTGATAAGTCATCTGTTGTTAAGGACGCGGCACCCACTGCTTAATCACCAGATATTCTTCACGCAGAATTCAAATAGATTGATCATTTTTCGATACATTTGAATTCTAATCTTTTTTTGGAGTTCGTGAAACAAATGTGAAACAAATGATAATGAATTTCAATGAAGCAGTCCCAGTATTTCCAGCCACTTCTGCACTTATTTCCTAAGCACCTGCACACCTGGGATCTCCAATCAAGGTCTTTACTCTCATGTCCTAGGGAAGCCACTAACTCCAGCTTCCATGTGACACTCTTCAGTGAGGGAAAAAAGTATCCTTTTCCAAATCAGTGTCCCTTGGTGATGCCCTGCAGCAAACATCTTTAGTCAATTTTCTTCTGGGCCCTCAGCTCAGCAAATGCTGATGCCCACACAGCAACTCTAGTACACCAGCTGCATCCTAGGGGCAGCAGGACAAGAATATTCTGTGCAGGCCTCCCAAAAATGTACCTTATCTCATCCATCAGCCACCTTCTGGATGCCCCCTCCCAGGGACTGGCTAAGAGCGATTGAACCTCCTGCTCTATTCTGGGAAGCTTCTTCCAGAGGCAGGCAGGAGAATTTAAGCACTAAGCTCGGGGACACCTGACCAGACCAACAAAACAGATCACCATTCCTTTTCACCCAGTACAACAGAGGCAAAACTAAATTTAGCCTAAAGCTGGTACACATGTATCGAAAGTTGGTAGTCCCTGCTGTTATAATATATAATGTCATAACTGCGGGAGAGAACAAAAACACATTTCCTAAGGCCCCGTTTACACCTGAGCGATTTACACCTGAGCTTGAACCTCTAAATCACCTAACACGCCAAATATTATTCATTTCAATGGCCCCTGTTCACATCTGAGCATTCTGTCACCTGAAGCAAAATACCTGTTGCTCAAAAAAGTACAAGAGCTTTTTTTTTCTCAAAAATTGGAAACAGATTGGGCCCCATAGACTTCAATGGGAATGCTTGAAAATGTACGAAATGAGCGTTTTACGCGTGTTTTGTCGCACACTTTCTGCTCAAAAGACAGCTCTCCATCTCTCCTTGCCCAAGTGCTTTCTATTGGCTAAACAAAAACATCTAAAGCTGTAAGACACTTGAAAATGCTCTCAAACTTTGAAATATAAACATCTGAAAGTCGCTCTACTCACGTGTGTATGCAACCTAAGATTTATGACATTATCCAATTAGGGAAACGTGTAATACCTGCCTGGGTCCAAAAAATGTCAGAAAATAAAAACATATATGCAGAAATGTATTACTCTATACATTTTGTATAGAGAGGGTATCTATTCAGGAGTACCCTATTTAGAGTTGATGTGAATGAGATTATCGTAATAAATGTAGACAGCAAACGGATGTGGAAAAAATCATTATACAATAAATGGCACACAAAGGTGTAGAAGAAAGAGACAGTGACAGTTGAAAAAAGGAAAGCAACTCTCAGTATATTGAACTCAGGGCCGCTGGTATGCGGTGCAGGCAGTACTGCCATATGGGGCCTGGGCCCTAACAGGTCACCAGGGAGGCTGGGCCCATAAGAGTGAAGGGGATGAGCCCACTGTAACAGAACCGCGACCCACCCTGTGTTTGTGGGCTTCTGTCAGTATACGGCTTCCTCCAGTCTTGAACATAGAAATCAGATATTCTATCCGCTCCCCATACAAAGCTAGCTGACAACTTAGCTTGTATAAGTTCTGGAACCTTCTCCTTTATTGAACAGTCTCACACAATTTATGCACACATGAGGACATCCCCATCCTGATCAAATTACCCCACCAGGTCACGTGCCTGATTACATTATCTTATTCACATGAAATTGTATACAGAAATATAATCAACATATCTAAGGAACAATCAACACAAACAGTATACTATTTCCACACAGCAACTAACAGATGACAGTGATTCAATCTACCTGAGCCAATTAACTAGCAGACTGCCATCCTCAAGCTCATGAAATACAATACACAGTATCATAAGTGTAAACACAGAACCCATTGTAGATAACGGGTGAGTAAACCAGCATATTCAACAGTGTGTGGAAGACAGGTGGTTGAGCTGATGATATTAGCATCTGCTATGAGTCTGACTGTGTGAAGCAGTCTTCGTATGTTTCTTGAGATATATGGTTGATAAATATTACTGTCCCATTTGAAGTTATCCAAACCATATTCTCAGTGTCCATTTAAGTTCCTGTCTTTCACTCCCAGTGACGGTGAGTACCATCACACCCACTAATCAATCTGGTTCCCATAGTAAGCAGGTCAGGCTTGTCACTGGGTGTCACCATTATAATGGATTGTTCCCAGGGAGGCTGTGATCAGTTGACAGGTGTGTGAGCTTTCTGCAAGCATGTACAACCAAAGACAAGGGTAACAGTATAGTATCTGACAATAAGGCAGTATGCATCGCATACTAGCACATTATGGAATACTTACCTTAGAGCTGTGTAATTGGCTGGAGCCACAATGACGTCACTCCTGCACATGCACGCGGGAACCCTCGATTCCGGCACAAAGCTCTGAAGTTCCAGCAAGATATGCCTGACCTTCAGGGCACATGCACTGGGTAGGTCAGCGGCTGCATCTAGGGTGAATATCTCCTTAACAGTGCACAGTTAGGAGATATTCACCCTCACCTACAGGTAAGCCTTATTATAGGCTTACTAGTAGGTAAGAATTACCAAGCAGGGTTTACTACCGCTTTAAGCTAGTATTATCTAAATCTATACCTAGGTCCTTGTACAGTAGGAAATATGTGGTAAAATATAGGCTCACTCGTTGTTTCTGGCCAGTCAGTAAAATACATCTTAAATCCAAACTTAGTTAAAAAAAAACATTATTTTCTGTACAGCTTTAGTTTCATTAGTTACCTAAAACGATGTATGCCCCACAATGTGCAGGTTGCTGAATTGTAAAGAAATCTTCACTGCAGGGCTGCCCTGCAGGATTGCCAACGCTCAGTAAATTTACTGACCGTTTGTAATAATCTGTGATTTGTTACTACTGTCTGTAAATATCAGGGGCTGATAATTTGTCATGCTGTGTTGACTCTTTAAAGTGGAGTTCCGGCTGAAATGTATGTTTCACAATAAAAATACCGCTAGAATACTCATGCTTCGTGCAGTGTAAGTTATGCTGTAACGTATACCCAGTATTGTATTTGTGCAGCATATTTTTCTTACTTTGAGTAGTTCTTCCACACAGTGGCCATCTCCAGTGTGTCCCTCTTCCTGTATTCCATGCAGCGGGTAGCCAGCATTCACCTGGCAATCTGGCACATGCGCGGTGCATTGCGATCGGCACGATAGCTTGTTTGGAAATAACCCAATGCTACGAGCCGGCGATGCCCATTGCCTCCTGGGATTGATGACAAACATCTTCAAGTTGAAGCTGTTACACTCCATAGAGCCAGACCTTCATCAGCAGGCAGAGGATGGGGCTACCCTGCAGTGAAGATTTCCATAGAATCCTGCAAGCTGCACACCATGGGACATACTTCATTACAAGTAATTAATGTAACTAAAGTTGTAGAGAAAAAAATTATTTTTATCTAAACTTCAGCTTTAAAATGACACTAAACGATATCCTTATTCCCCAAAAATAATCCATACACTTCCATTACCTAATGGGTCTGACATCTATTTTTCATTTAAAGTGGTTGTAAAGGCAGAAGATTTTTTATCTTAATGCATTTTATGCATTAGGGAAAAAAACCTTCTGTGTGCAGCAGCCGCCCCTCAGCCCTCCCTATACTTACCTAAGCAGGAGTGTCTAAGCTGCCCCAGACTCCCCTCCTCATTGGCTGAGACAGCAGCACAGTGCGATTGGCTCCTGCTGCTGTCAACCAAAATCATATAGCCAATCAGGAGAGATAGGGGGCGGGGCCGGGTCATGGCTTTGTGTCTGAATGGTTGCTTGCTGTGGGGGCACTCAACAGGAGGGAGGGGCTAGGAGCGCTGAAGAGGGACCTGAGAAGAGAAGGATTTCAGCTGCTCTGTGCAAGATCAACTACATAGAGGAGGTAAGTATAACATGTTTGTTATTTAACCAATTGCCGACCGCCTGCCGCAGATATACAGATGTATGGGTTAGCGGGAGCGCTCCTGGGGGTGAGCGCGCACCACCAGTGGCACGCACCCACCCCCCTCCCCTAGCTAGCGGGCATTCTGATGCACAGGGCCAGCGGCCACGATTGCAGCTGGCCACCCACGATTTCTCCCCACTGAGAGAGAAGGACGATCAGCTGTTTTAAACACAGCTGACCGTTCTTCTCTCTGAAATGATCACAGAGCTCATGTGATCCTTCTATATATGATCATAGGTCTTTGTGTTGATTCCACAAGTCCCTCCCCCATACAGTTAGAAAACACTCCCCTACTCTCCCACTTAACCCTTTGATCGCCCCTGGTGTTAAGCCCTTCCCTGCCAGTGCTATTATTACAGTAACAGTGCATATTTTTAGCACTGATTACTGTAGTAGTGTCACCGGTCCCCCCAAAAGTGACAAAAATGTCAGTTAGGGGTCCGATCTGTCTGCCGCAATGTCGCAGCCCTGCTAAAAATTGCAGATTGCCGCCATTACTAGTAAAAAAAAAAAAGTAAATAAATAAAAATGACATAAATCTTTCCCCTAGTTTTTAGACGGGGTAACTTTTGCGCAAACCAATCAAACAAATACGCTTATTGGGATTTGTTTTACCAAAAATATGTAGCAGAATACAAATTGGCCTAAAAGGATGAAAAAATTAGATTTATACATATTTTCTTTTTGGGAATGTTATATAGCAGAAAGGAAAAAATACTGTTTTTTTTTCAGAATTGTCGCTCTTTTTTTGTTTATAGCACAAAAACTAAAAATCGCAGAGGTGATCAAATACCACCAAAAGAAAGCTCTATTTGTGGGGAAAAAGTACATAAATGTTATTTGGGTACAGTGTCGCACGACCGCGCAATTACCTGTTAAAATAACGCAGTGCCGGAATCGCAAAAAATGGCCTGGTCATTAAGGGAGAAAATCCTTCCGGTCCAGAAGTGGTTAAAAAAAAAATTTGACTTTACAATCACTTTAACCCTTTCTTACTGTGTTTTTCTGCCTCTTTGTAATGTCCTCTGTGAACTTCAGAACCTTTCCTTTCTCTCTCACCTCCATTTGTATTAGTTGCGGTCAATTATACTTCTCTATACACACCACATATCCCATAGTCCATCTTGGGAGTGAACAAGAGAGGGTGGCTAAATTCCTACATGAAGTTGGACCATGGAGATTAATTGTAGCCACCCTCTAACAGGAAATTGGATCACAACAGCAAAAAAAAAAAAAAGGAAATGGAGATTTGGAGGAGACCAAGACCAATAGAAGGGACTTTTTTAATTAAAGCGGTATTAAACCCAAACCAAAAATAAATATATTGCAGCTGTTTTCACCTGGTAGCCTGCACAGTAACACACCTCCTGTATTAGAGTGCCCCCACTCTGGATTAATGAGAACATAAGGCAGAGCAGACAGCAGCATTGTCAGTCTGGGGGGGAGAGGAGGGGAGGGAAGTGTTAGATTTATTAGCAGATTTAAATTCACTAACAAAACAGAAGCTAAACTCCAGCTCATACTTTATAATCAGCTATAGAAAAATTTTTTTTTTTTTTTTCATTTCGGATTAAAAATTTTACATGAATAAAAAAAGGTTATGCAAGTGTTAAATTGGTTGTCTCTTCCATATAAACGGATACATTCTGCAGAAGAGCTAAAAGTGATATTAAAGGCAAAATATTTTTTTTTAAATAACAAATATATATATATACACCTGCTCTGTGCAGTGGTTTTGCACAGAGCAGCCTTGATCCTCCTCTTGTCGGGATCCCCTGGCCCCTCCTTCCTGTTGAGTGCCCACAGAGCAAGCAGCTTGCAATGGGGGCACCTGAGCAGGCGCGCTCCCAATCGGCTACTCTGCATGTCCATACACATATGGAGCCACGGCTTGGTCCTGTCTCCTCTCTCTCCTCATTGGCTGTCTGGCTGTGATTGACAACAGCGGGAGCCAATGGTTCACGCTGCTGTCTCGGCCAATGAGGAGGGAAAGTACCTGGAGAGCCGCTGCTCTCCTGCATATCGCTGGTTCAAGAGGGAGCTCTGGTAAGTATTATGAGGGCTGGGGGGACTGCTGTACACTGAAGGTTTTTTACCTTCAGGCTGGGATCATACCGAATTCAGGTGCGTCCCTGTTCTCCATTTCAGGGACGAATCAGGCCCAAATGTTTGCCTGAATTCAGACCTGAAACGGAGCCAAAGTGTGAACCGGCTCCATTGAGAACCGGTCACAATCTCCTGTAATGCGAATTGGATGCGGGGAAACCCACATCCAATTTGCATAAGTGTGAACCCAGCCTGATGCATAGAATACATGAAGGTAAAAAACCTTCAGCCTTTAGAACTACTTTAAGGTTTTCAAAAGCAACAGGCCTATTGGCTGGATCACCAGGTGGAAATAGAAGAAAGAAAGCCTAAAAAAGAAAATGAATACGGCCATCACATGTAAGAATTGGTAAGCTGCAATATAATAAATGTTTGCTTTTGGGTTTAATATGCTTTAAGATTACATACTTACATAGAATTTTTTGTTTTAAGTTTAGTGTCACTTTAAGTCATAGTTAACAGTTTCAAGAAACACATCTTTTTTTACAAGGCCTATTCAACATTTTGCTATTATTTAAACAAAGACAAAATGTGCAATGCAAGTGGGAAGAAAGAAAAAAAATTGAATTGCGAGTTCCATTGATGAATGATCAAACACATCATGGATGGGTGCTTGACAACAATAAAAGCATTTATTATATGGCTTTAAAGGAAAGGCAATCAAAATGTCTCCTTATCAGACTCTGTTACACAGAACAAGTCATGTGACCAGTTTAAACCGGTGACACGCCACCATGATTGACAGCAAAAGAATTACAGTGCAAGGAGACAGGGGAAGCCAGCAACTGAACAAATCTAATTATGAGCAATTTTGCGCTTCCCACTTTTTTGTTTAGTGTGACACATGCACAAAGGTGGGCTCACAGGCCTCCGTCTCCCCCACCTTTCTAGTCTTCTTCCCATGTAGCTGTCATGAGAATACTGATGCCTTTTTAATTTTATGCCTCTGACACTTTAGTTGTGTTATCTTTTTCAAAGATGGTACAGAGATCTAAATTTTGGCACATTTGAAGAAAGCTTGCATATAAATAACAGAGCTTTGTAATGTATAACAACCTCTATAAAAATAATTCTATACGTTTAAAGAAGACAAGAAAGTGTTCTTATCCTAAAGGAGGTAATATAAAAATGTGTTTATAAAGGCGGCTGTCATTAAAACTATTTTATAATAATTTCCAGAGACACTTAGCTGCTAAACTAGTACATATAAAGCTGAACTCCAGGAAACCTAAAAATCCTTCCTTGCAGTGAAGCTGCACCTTTACTCCAAGGGTTAGCGGCTTGTTTCAGTTTAGGGGACTTTATACTTTATAAAGCACTTTTACTTACCAGATCCTATGCTGTTGTAGTCTGCTAGACTGGTTACTGCAGCCTCTTCTCTCTTATGTCCTGGCAGTCCTGCCTTAGAGAAGTGCATGACCGAAAAATGGGGACCCGAACTTTCAGGCACTAAAATGGCTCTAAAACACCAATGGAAAGGGCTAGAGTGCTGCAAATGGCAGCAAAACTTAGTTAAGAGCATGGCAAGTGCCCTGCAAACAAATGTGGATGGGGAAATAACTTAAAACAACAAAAAAAAAAAAGAAAAAGAAAACAATGTTCTTCATCTGTGAAGGACGAGGCCCCTATGGAGTAGGAGGGAGGTTGAGGTGGTGGTGGATGTGGCGGTGTCATAGGAGTGCGCACAGGGTGTGCCGGGTGTGCCTGGGCACACCCTAATCACCTAGGGCACATTAGCATTATCACTCTGTTTGCCAGTGAGGAGATGGGAAAGATCTCCTTAGGACCTGCTCTGCCATAAGAGAAGTGCCACACACTTCTATTTCACTTTGCCAGCAGGGAGAGTAATGTACCGGGGCCATATACATGTAGGCAAACACATGCATGTGTATTTAAACTTTGGGGTGCACACCCTAATGCAATAGGCTGCACAAACCTATGGGCGGTGTAGGTGGAAGCGGCGGTGGAGGAGGACGAGGTAGCCAACACTGCTTTTTTTCAGTCATTTTAAATGAGGGTACACCCCAAAAGTGTGAGAAAGATCAAAAATAGAACAATGGCTGGGTAAGGTCGGTATCCATCTCTATTCTGCACAAGGTACGGAAAAGTCCTGTGGGATCCATGCCTGGTTCATTTTAATGAACGTGAGCTTGTACACATTGTCTCTGGACAGGCGGCTGCGCTTGTCTGTGATAACGCCCCCAGCCGTGCTAAATACATGTTCAGACAATACACTGGCTGCAGGGCACGCCAGCACCTCAAAGGCATAAAGGGCAAGCTCAGGCCATGTGCCCAATTTGGAGACCCAGAAGTTGAAGGGGGCAGACCCGTCATTCACTACATGTAGGCGTGTGCACACATACTGCTCCACCATGTTGCTGAAATGCTGCCTCCTGGTAAGACGTTCCATATGAGCTGCTAGTGCTGCTGTTTGTTGTGGCGTGCTGACAAAGCTTTTCCACATTTAGGCCATGCTAACCCTGCCTTCTGCAGCTCTGACATATCGGGGTAATTTTTAAGGAACCTCTGCACCACCAAATTCAGCACATGCGCCAGGCAAGGGATGTGCGTCAAACCGGCTAGGCCCAGAGCTGCTATGAGATTTCGCCCGTTATCGCACACCACCAGGCCGGGCTTGAGGCTCGCTGGCAGCAACCACTCATTTGTCTGCTGTTCCATGCTCCTCCACAACTCCTGCGTGGTGTGTGGTTTTTCCCCAAAACAGGCAAGTTTTAAAACTGCCTGCTGTCCTTTACCCCTAGCTGTGCTGAAGTTGGTGGTGAAGGTGTTACGCTGACCGGATGAGGAGGCGGTAGAGGATGAGGAAGCGGAGTAGAAGGAGTTAGGAACAGGAGGCAAACTGAAGCGCCCTGCAATCCTCGGTGGTGGAAGGACATGCGCCAAATTGCTATCCGCCTAAGGCCCATCCGCCACTGCATTTACCCAGTGTGCCGTTAGTGAGATATAACACCCCTGACCGTGCTTACTGGTCCACGTATCAGTAGTTAGGTGGACCTTGCCACAGATGGCGTTGCGCAGTGCACACCTAATTTTTTCCCCCACTTGGTTGTGCAGGGAAGGGATGGCTTGCCTGGAAAAGTAGTGGCGGCTGGGCACGACGTACTGTGGGACAGCCACCGATATAAGGCTTGTAAAACTGTGCGTCTCCACCAGACGGAATTACAGCATTTCAAAGGCCAAGAATTTTGAAATGCTGGCATTCAGGGCCAGGGATCGCGGGTGGGTAGGGGGGTACTTCCTCTTCCTCTGAAGTGTTTGGGAGATGGAAAGCTGAACGCTTCCACGGGACATTGTGGAGATGGTTGGTGACCCAGGTGGTGGTGTTGCTGACAGATCGTCTGTTTGCGGGGTGGCAGGTGCCGGTATCACTACAGAGGTGGATGGAGAGGCCGAGACTGCAGCAGAAGAGGAAGCAGGAGGAGCCAGAGACCTTTCTTGGTTTTGAAGGTGTCTACTCCACTGCAGCTCGTGCTTTGCCCTTAGATGCCTGATCATGCAGGTTGTGCTCAGGTTGAGAAGGTTTATGCCTCGCTTCAGGCTCTGATTGCACAGGGTGCAAACCACTCGTGTCCTGTCATCAGCACATTTTCTGAAGAACTTCCACGCTAGAGAACTCCTTTGAGCTGGCTTTGGTTTCCTCCACCCAGTCTTCACCCCTGCCCTCCTTGTCGGTCTCCACAATTCTGAGTGCCGCAGCAGTTGGCACCTGCGTTTCGTCATCATCGGAGATGTGCTGCGATGGTCCTTCCATGCAGTGTTCCCTTTAAGGTGCGCGCGTGCGCGGTCGCGCAGTGGAAATTACGTCCCGCGCAAGCACCTAGTTAGACGGCGCAGCCGCAGACGGAGCGGCCAGGGAGCAGAGCGTGCACCCCGAGAGCACGCCCATCGTGTGACAATAGCGAATGAAAATTCGCTATTGTCATACGGATCCTCCTCCTGGCCAATCAGGGAGCGGGTCCTCCCGCTTCCTGATTGGCCGAAAGGCCAACTTCATGCCATTGGCCGAGGAGGAGGCGCCGGGACTCGGGAGGATGGAGACGCGGGAAGCTGGAAGCCGGGGACTGAAGACAGAGTGCCGTGACCGTCCGTGAGGTAAGTGCACGGGGTCGCGGGGGGGCATTGCTGTGGCACTCTGCAGTTTATTGGGGGCATTGCTGTGGCACTCTGCATTTTATTGGGGGCATTGCTGTGGCACTCTGCATTTTATTGGGGGCATTGCTGTGGCACTCTGCATTTTATTGGGGGCATTGCTGTGGCACTCTGCATTTTATTGGGGGCATTGCTGTGGCACTCTGCATTTTATTGGGGGCATTGCTGTGGCACTCTGCATTTTATTGGGGGCATTGCTGTGGCACTCTGCATTTTATTGGGGGCATTGCTGTGGCACTCTGCATTTTATTGGGGGCATTGCTGTGGCACTCTGCATTTTATTGGGGGCAATGCTGTGGCACTCTGCATTTTATTGGGGGCAATGCTGTGGCACTCTGCATTTTATTGGGGGCAATGCTGTGGCACTCTGCATTTTATTGGGGGCAATGCTGTGGCACTCTGCAGTTTATTGGGGGCAATGCTGTGGCACTCTGCAGTTTATTGGGGGCAATGCTGTGGCACTCTGCAGTTTATTGGGGGCAATGCTGTGGCACTCTGCAGTTTATTGGGGGCAATGCTGTGGCACTCTGCAGTTTATTGGGGGCATTGCTGTGGCACTCTGCAATTTATTGGGGGCATTGCTGTGGCACTCTGCAATTTATTGGGGGCAATGCTGTGGCACTCTGCAATTTATTGGGGGCAATGCTGTGGCACTCTGCAATTTATTGGGGGCATTGCTGTGGCACTCTGCATTTTATTGGGGGCATTGCTGTGGCACTCTGCATTTTATTGGGGGCATTGCTGTGGCACTCTGCATTTTATTGGGGGCATTGCTGTGGCACTCTGCATTTTATTGGGGGCATTGCTGTGGCACTCTGCATTTTATTGGGGGCATTGCTGTGGCACTCTGCATTTTATTGGGGGCATTGCTGTGGCACTCTGCATTTTATTGGGGGCATTGCTGTGGCACTCTGCATTTTATTGGGGGCATTGCTGTGGCACTCTGCATTTTATTGGGGGCAATGCTGTGGCACTCTGCATTTTATTGGGGGCAATGCTGTGGCACTCTGCATTTTATTGGGGGCAATGCTGTGGCACTCTGCATTTTATTGGGGGCAATGCTGTGGCACTCTGCAGTTTATTGGGGGCAATGCTGTGGCACTCTGCAGTTTATTGGGGGCAATGCTGTGGCACTCTGCAGTTTATTGGGGGCAATGCTGTGGCACTCTGCAGTTTATTGGGGGCAATGCTGTGGCACTCTGCAGTTTATTGGGGGCATTGCTGTGGCACTCTGCAATTTATTGGGGGCATTGCTGTGGCACTCTGCAATTTATTGGGGGCAATGCTGTGGCACTCTGCAATTTATTGGGGGCAATGCTGTGGCACTCTGCAATTTATTGGGGGCATTGCTGTGGCACTCTGCATTTTATTGGGGGCATTGCTGTGGCACTCTGCATTTTATTGGGGGCATTGCTGTGGCACTCTGCATTTTATTGGGGGCAATGCTGTGGCACTCTGCAGTTTATTGGGGGCAATGCTGTGGCACTCTGCAGTTTATTGGGGGCAATGCTGTGGCACTCTGCAGTTTATTGGGGGCAATGCTGTGGCACTCTGCAGTTTATTGGGGGCAATGCTGTGGCACTCTGCAGTTTATTGGGGGCAATGCTGTGGCACTCTGCAGTTTATTGGGGGCAATGCTGTGGCACTCTGCAGTTTATTGGGGGCAATGCTGTGGCACTCTGCAGTTTATTGGGGGCAATGCTGTGGCACTCTGCAGTTTATTGGGGGCAATGCTGTGGCACTCTGCAGTTTATTGGGGGCAATGCTGTGGCACTCTGCAGTTTATTGGGGGCATTGCTGTGGCACTCTGCAGTTTATTGGGGGCAATGCTGTGGCACTCTGCAATGTATTGGGGGCATTGCTGTGGCACTCTGCAATGTATTGGGGGCATTGCTGTGGCACTCTGCAATGTATTGGGGGCATTGCTGTGGCACTCTGCAATGTATTGGGGGCATTGCTGTGGCACTCTGCAGTTTATTGGGGGCATTGCTGTGGCACTCTGCAATGTATTGGGGGCATTGCTGTGGCACTCTGCAATGTATTGGGGGCATTGCTGTGACACTCTGCAATGTATTGGGGGCATTGCTGTGACACTCTGCAATGTATTGGGGGCATTGCTGTGACACTCTGCAATTTATTGGGGGCATTGCTGTGGCACTCTGCAGTTTATTGGGGGCATTGCTGTGGCACTCTGCAGTTTATTGGGGGCATTGCTGTGGCACTCTGCAGTTGATTGGGGCAAGCTGGTCACTCTGCATTGACGTCCCCCCCCCCCCCCCCCATTGCTCAATCTAAAGGTTTGCGCTCAGAAATTTTTTTATTTGCTCAGCTCAGTAAAAAATTAGAGGGAACATTGCTTCCATGTACTCATCTTGAGAAATAAGTGGTTGGGCATCGCTGCACTCAATCTCTTCCACTTCTGGGGCAGGGCTAGGTGGATGGCCCTGGGAAACCCTGCTGACAGAGTCATCAAAAAGAAGAAGAGACTGCTGCATGACTTGGGGCTCAGACTGCTTGCCTGATTTGCAAGGGGGTGAGGTGAAAGACGGTTGGACATTGGCTGCAGGTGCCAACTCTGACCTTTCTGCAGTAGACTGGGTGGGAGACAATGTGAAGGAACTGGAGGCACTGTCAGCAACCCAATCTACTATCGCCTGTACTTCTTCTGGCCTCATCACTTCTAGAGGCGCATGATGCCCTACCAAATACTGCTGCAGGTTCTGTCGCCTACTCACACTTGAGGAAGGTGTTTCACTTGTGCGTGTAGCTGGCACAGATCGACCACGTCCTCTCCTTGCAACAGGAGCTCTACCAGCAGCACCACGACCCAGGCCACGGCCCCTATTTGACGGTCTCCTCATATTTCTGTAATTTATGATCTTGCCCTAGAAAGGTGTTTATTGAATAGCGGAACAAAACAACAACAGTATCGCACGGGTGTATCTCACAGTCAAATATGCAAACTATGCCGAAATTTAATTTTTTTTACCCCAAAAGGGTGTTTATTAAATAGCGGAATAGAAAAACAGTATACAAATACAACGGGTGTATCTCACAGTCAAATATGCAAAGTATGACGCAAATTTAATTTTTTTCACCCCAAAAGGGTGTATATTGAATAGCGGAATAGAAAAAAGGATATAAAACGGTGTATCTCACACGTACAAACACAGACTAGGCCCCGATTACAATTTTTTGTACCCTAAAGGGAGGATGAGGAAGAGGAGTAGGAGGAGTTCAGAACAGGAGGCAAACTGAAGTGCCCTGCAATCCTTGGCGGTGGAAGGAGATGGGTCAAACAAATTTAAAAGGTGTATCTCACACGTACCGATACAGACTATGCCGTAATTTAATTTTTTACACTCCAAAAGGGTGTATATTGAATAGCGGAATAGGAAAAATTTGATAAAACGGTGTATCTCACACGTACAAACACAGACTAGGCCCCGATTACAATTTTTTGTACCCTAAAGGCAGGATGAGGAGTAGGAGGAGTTCGGAACAGGCAGGAGGCAAACTAAAGCACCCTGCAATCCTCGGCGATATAAGATGCGCCCCAAAAATTGGAATGGTGTATCTCACACGTACCGATACAGACTATCCCGCAATTTAATTGTTTTTACCCCAAGGGTGTAGATTGAATAGAAAATATGATATCAAAAGGTGTATCTATCTCACACGTACAGACCCAGACTAGGCCCCGATTACTATTTTTTGTACCCCAAAGGCAGGATGAGGAGTAGGAGGAGTTCGGAACAGGCAGGAGCCAAACTGAAGCACCCTGCAATCCTCGGCGGTATAAGATGAGCCCCAAAAATTGGAATGGTGTATCTCACACGTACCGATATAGACTATCCCGCAATTTAATTGTTTTTACCCCAAGGGTGTAGATTGAATAGCGGAATAGAAAATATGATATCAAAAGGTGTATCTATCTCACACGTACAGACCCAGACTAGGCCCTGATTACTATTTTTTGTACCCCAAAGGCAGGATGAGGAGTAGGAGGAGTTCGAAACAGGCAGGAGGCACACTGAAGCACCCTGCAATCCTCGGCGGTATGAGATGCGCCCCAAAAATTGGAAAGGTGTATCTCACACGTACCGATACAGACTATCCCGCAATTTAATTCTTTTTACCCCAAAGGGTGTAGATTGAATAGCGGAATAGAAAATATGATATAAAATTGGTGATTTTTCAATAGCACATGTGAACACAGCAGTGTCTTATATCAGTCAGCTCTGCTGCAGGCTATGAAGGGAAAAAAAATAAATACATTCCCCTTTAAGTTTGTAATTTTTAAATAGATTAGTACAGACTATGCCACAATTTAATTTTTTTAACCCAAAAGGGTGTATATTGAATAGTGGAATAGAAAAAGTGTATAAATTTTAAAATCACTCAATAATAGCACATGTGAACACAGCAGTGTATTATCACAGTCTGCAGCACTGAAGGAAAAACGCTGCACACAACTGACTGATAAAAAATATTTTTTTCTCCCTCCTCCTCAGCGGGCAAAAAGATTGTGTTCACTGCACCACCCCACACACAGCAAAATCGATGTAGAACACTGACCCTGCCTATTCTCCAGCCTCGCCCTAAAATGATCGATGAGATCGGTCACTGGCACTGCAAACCCCCCACACAGCAAAATCTATGTAGAACACTGACCCTGCCTATTCTCCAGCCTCGCCCTAAAATGCCCTAATATCTCGCCCTGCCTGCACTCCGACCTGACCCTGAATTCTTTTCGGACACAATATAATTTTTCACTGTCTGTCCCTAATCAGCAGCCAGCACGTATGATGTGTGCTCTGTCCCTAATCTACAGCAGAATGACGTGGCGCGCTGGGGCTCTCGAACTTATAAAAACATGGTCACATGCTTCAGATGGCCAATCACAGCTACTAATACATTAGTAGGCATGGCTGGGATGGCTTAAGGCACACCAGTTAAACGCTTGTTGATTGGCTGTTGAAAGCCCGCCATTAAAAGCGCGCCATTACATACAAACCCGGAAATAAAATGACTGAACACGGATTTTATACCCGAACATACAGTAAAGTTTTCGGGTCCGTGTTCGGGTAACAAAAATCCAATTATTCGGTACGAACACGAATAATACAGTCCGTGTTCGCTCAACACTAATTAGGTCAGTTCATATTAAAAAGAATATAAGCACAAAAAAATGGGGGGCCGGATTTAAAGAAACTGCAGCTTCAAACATCTATGACGTGTTTCAGTTTCGCCGCGTTCAGATCAATTAACTGGCGCTGCGGCGAATTGGCGAGTAAAACAGCAATAATGAATTCCGCCGTCAGCGGGATTCACTTACGATCGCGGCTTCGCCAATTCGCAAACTTATGTCTTCGTGCTTATATCAGTTTCACATAGCGATGTGGGCTAGTGGATTAGTGCACACATCACATGTCTGTAATTCATCTCCCTCTGCTGTAGGTTCGAGGCTTACCATCTCCACCTACTTTTTTTATTTTCTTTTTTTGTTTATATTGCTAAAATGTAACGGATTACATCATATATATTGCTAAATAATGTTACACTCAGAAGCGCTTGCAAGCTTACACCATTTTAAGTGTTTTTTTGATCTTGTCTGTGTGTCGAATCGATCTTATGAAGGAAAGTACCAAAGGCAAGTGACCAAACCCCTACCCTACTTCAGGGCAAGATGAAACCTCACAATTTTACCATGGTCTTCTTCCCACATTCCATACAATGTTTAGTTCTTTAGCTATATGTGCTTTTTAGCCTTAACACACTCCTTTTTTTCCACCATACAGCTTTATTCTGCACAATAGCTAAGTGCTTTGCAACTTCACTGCAGTTCACAACGTCATGGGTTCAAATCACATCACTACACTTGGGATCTCTTTTCACTCTCATTTTTTTAAACAGTTTTTTTAAACTATCTTGAATTTGGGGGGGGAGGGGGGTGTCCTACCCAAAATTCAAGCACATCAATGGAAACAACACAATTTTGATTTTATGAGTGTGGTCCTAGTTCTATCGAGATGCAATTCTTTACATATTTACCATGGTTCTTACAATTTCTTGACCAATAAACATAGGTGTCTGATATTGGACTCTCTCCATATTTCAACAACACAGACCCTCATAGTCCAACACTACATTTGCCTCACACCTCAACACAACACTGTCACATCCCTACTCTACATTACAACCCCTCACATCACCAGTACAAGCAGCATGCAAAGTGCAAAACTCCGGCCTTGGCAGCTTAATGGGCCATACACTAACAATTTGTCTAGACTTTTTCCTGTAGACTTAACCAAACCATATAATAGAAGCTCAAACCTCAACACTTTCAATTTGGATGCAATCAGGCAGGCCCTTGCACTACATAGAAAATGTCAATCTGAAGGATAAAGTCTTCTCTAAATCTTACAGTGTGGATGGCCCTTTTGTCTGTAGGCACCCACACAAAACAAAAAAACACATGTTCAATTCTAATGTATTTATTTATTTGAGAATGACAGCAGAAGGAGGGATGCAGCAAAAGAATATTGTCACTCTCCAGTCCGTGTGCCTTTACAGCGCCAGACCACGATCTTTGCTCCATGGCTACGGGATTCTGATGTCTTCCACAACTTCCGGCAGAGTTCAGAATCCATTCTGCACCTCTACCAGCTCATAGGGGACAGGCATGGCAAGGTTGCTGGGCAGCTTCCAAGCCACTTTCGAAGTTCCAGGGTGTTCATGTTGGTCATTGGCCATGTGCCTTACCAAATATCCACTGACCACAAAAGAAAATGAGTGGAGTCCATCAAGGTGGGTTTCTACCACCTACACCCGCAAGCAGTACCACTCCTGGAAAAATAAAACAAAGGATAAGACATTTCATTATGAAAATCACATCTTAATGCCTGTTTGCTTCATTCTGAACTTCATTTAATTTCGACATCACGAGTGAAATAACACATTTTATGCCAACTTACACAAACCAGAAATCATTAATGTAAACATTTGAATACACACCTGTGACGCCAGACAGCCCATCACCACAGGCTTCCCATGGTACGTGCCATGATTCCAAGATGTTGATGTTCTGGAAAATTACAACACCATAAGATACCAAGCAGCCGTTCATGTTATTAATAACTACACAGGTGGCATAGACACAAATAAACACCTGCCAGCTCTTCTCAGCCCTTTACACTATTCACAATACCAACATGTTTATGGTTAGAGGTGCATGTTTTTGCTCAAGTAACACAATTTTACCAATGTTGACTACACTTTATCTACAATGGCAAGTGTCATTGGCAGATGATAATCACCCTCTGTCTCCCTGTGAGTGGCACCTCTGCTAACTAGCTAATTAATACACATGCCCTATCTTGACCGGTTACAGTACTTACATGTAAAGTGGCTAGCAACCAGGGTATTCCGGGTGGCCATACCGGCAGCGGTGCTCCGCCGCCTGGGGGCCGCCGGCTGACGGACCTCTGGCTCCCTCTCCTCCGTCAGCTCCCAAGAATCATCCCGGGCAACGCACATGTTGTGCAACACGCAGCACGCCAGGATGATCTTGGAAGCCTTTGTAGGAGAGTACAGGAGTTCATCCCCAGGCCGGGCCAAGCAGAGAAACCGGGACTTGAGAAGACCTATGGTCAACTCAATGATACTCCGGCTTCTCCGCAAGGCCCTGTTGTAATTCCTCTCTGCTGGGCCCTGGGGGTACCTGATTGGAGCCATCAGCCACGTCAGCTGCGGGTAACCAGCATCCCCTGAAAAATAAGAAAAATATACATTAGTTATTCATATCATGTGACTTTAGATGACTCCTCAAAATGGGAGACAATTAGGCATTTTACTAAACAACCTGCTCGTCTGTTTGCAAAAAATCATATGAAACATCTCAACTCTGTCTAACTGCCTAAATCACTAATACAAATGGGAAAAAGGACACACAAAGTGGTGGGTTTCTCTTGCAAGTTCCAACTTGGCCCCTATTTTGTTCCTATTACATTAGCCTAGGTCTTACTTCTGGAATATATCTGCAACTAGAGTGAGGAAACCAATATTGACTCACTTATGCAAAGTACTTTGGGGATATGGCAATACCATTGGAATCATTTGTAGGTTTTCTTTGGGTGGCTAGAGGACACAATTTACACATTGGTTAACCACCTTCATTGGACTCAAAGACAACTTTGCAAATCTTTCTTTTGTGAGCTGCTAAGCTGCTGATCTGGTTGTGTGTGAACAGCCTGACAACTCCTAACACATCCATTTTAGGTAGGCTTTGCTTAAATCAGGGTGTACACCGATGTAGCTTATTCCTATGTCTATGTAATCTTACAGTTTATGTTGTTAAGACAAAATACTTTACCAATAAGCCACCCTTCGGGCATTTGTCCACTTTCAAACACCTCGTACAGAGTACTTGTTCTTAACATACTGGAATCATGGCACGACCCTGGGTGACCAGTGTTGACACTCATGATGCGCTGTTTGGCGTCACACACTAATTGGACGTTCACGGAGTGGTACTGCTTGCGGTTCCGGTATTCACTTTCGTGGCTCCTTGGGGGCCTAATGGCTATGTGGGTGCCATCGATTGCCCCTAGGATTTGCGGCATGTGTGCCCGCCGGTAGAAACCCAACTTGACTTCATTCCACTCATTTTCATTCTGTGGCCAGTGGATAAAATTGGGCACTATATCCACTATGGCATTAATGACCAACATGAACACCCTTGAAACTGTGGGCTGGCTAATGCCCATGATACTTCCCGAAGTGGCTTGGAAGCTGCCACGCCCTAAAATATACAAAGTGGCCAGCAATCTGGCCATGCCGGGCACCGCATGGCCGCGCTGTGTGTCCGGGTCAATTTTCTCTGCTATGAGCTGGTAGAGGTGTAGAATAGTTCCTCGCTCGAGCCGGAACTTCCTCCTGACATCAGAATCCCGCAGCTTGTCCAAATAGATCCTTGGAGCAAAAATGCGTGGCTGGCGAGGTAAGGGCACACGGACTGGAGGTGCTGCTGCTGGAGGTGCTGCTGCTGCTGCTGCAGCTTCCCCACCTTCTGCTGCCTCCTGTGCCAGGGCCTCCTCAAACAAGGCACCGATAAATGCCAGCATTGCACCATCTAATGCGTCTGGGATATCGTCCTCCATTTTGAACGCGCAAATTCGCGAATGCGCAGATATATATAGAAACGGCCGCTAATTATCACACCTGTGAGCCAGCTATAAAAGGAGCACATGGCCAATATGGCTGCTGGATGTTATAGATCGATGTTTCTTATGTGCTAGCAAGACCCTGTGACCCACAACCTACATTATCTGGAGGTAAGACAATTGTATCTCTCTCTCCCAAAAAAAAGGAAGGAGAGAATTTGTACTTATCTTGGGTGTGCTTAAGTTGTCTATGGTGAATCCCCTCCAACCCACAATAGCTTGGGAACCCCTCAAGTGTCTTTTAATCATTGGCAGTTGGCCCCATGTGCATGTGGTTTGGACATGTGTTTTCTCATGTTTGTTAAAGGTGTGCAGTCTAGATTTGGCATCTAAACCTGCCCCCTTACCTTCCCAGCTTCCAAAGACACCATTTTTGCTTTCCTGATAACTGGAATTTATTATGTGCACGTATGTAGGTCATGCGATTTTTCATGTATGTTTAATGTTTGCAGCCTCCTTTTGCCTATAAAGGATTACACCACCCCCCCTCCACCAAGTCTGTTTGTGCCATTAGGTAAGTGTTTGGAGGGCCTTGTGTGATTTGTACCCATATGCGTTTTCTTATGTGTTTTTTTGTTCCATTTCTTTGCAACCTCTTCTGCTTTTTTTGCCACCACCACCACCACTGTGTTTGTGCCATTAGGTAAGTGTTTGGAGGGCCTCGTGTGATTTGTACCCATATGCGATTTCTTATGTGTTTTTTTTTTCCATTTCTTTGCAGCCTCTTCTGCTCTTTGCCACCACCACCACCACCACCACTGTGTTTGTGCCATTAGGTAAGTGTTTGGAGGGCCTTGTGTGATTTGTACCCATATGCGTTTTCTTATGTGTTTTTTTGTTCCATTTCTTTGCAGCCTCTTCTGCTCTTTGCCACCACCACCACCACCACCACTGTGTTTGTGCCATTAGGTAAGTGTTTGGAGGGCCTTGTGTGATTTGTACCCATATGCGTTTTCTTATGTGTTTTTTTGTTCCATTTCTTTGCAGCCTCTTCTGCTCTTTGCCACCACCACCACCACCACCACTGTGTTTGTGCCATTAGGTAAGTGTTTGGAGGGCCTCGTGTGATTTGTACCCATATGCGATTTCTTATGTGTTTTTTTTTTCCATTTCTTTGCAGCCTCTTCTGCTCTTTGCCACCACCACCACCACCACCACCACCACTGTGTTTGTGCCATTAGGTAAGTGTTTGGAGGGCCTTGTGTGATTTGTACCCATATGCGTTTTCTTATGTGTTTTTTTGTTCCATTTCTTTGCAACCTCTTCTGCTTTTTTTGCCACCACCACCACCACCGTGTTTGTGCCATTAGGTAAGTGTTTGGAGGGCCTCGTGTGATTTGTACCCATATGCGATCTCTTATGTGTTTTTTTTTTCCATTTCTTTGCAGCCTCTTCTGCTCTTTGCCACCACCACCACCACCACCACTGTGTTTGTGCCATTAGGTAAGTGTTTGGAGGGCCTTGTGTGATTTGTACCCATATGCGTTTTCTTATGTGTTTTTTTGTTCCATTTCTTTGCAGCCTCTTCTGCTCTTTGCCACCACCACCACCACCACCACTGTGTTTGTGCCATTAGGTAAGTGTTTGGAGGGCCTTGTGTGATTTGTACCCATATGCGTTTTCTTATGTGTTTTTTTGTTCCATTTCTTTGCAACCTCTTCTGCTTTTTTTGCCACCACCACCACCACCGTGTTTGTGCCATTAGGTAAGTGTTTGGAGGGCCTCGTGTGATTTGTACCCATATGCGATCTCTTATGTGTTTTTTTTTTCCTTTTCTTTGCAGCCTCTTCTGCTCTTTGCCCACTACTACCACCACCACCACCACCAAGTCTGTTTGTGCCATTAGGTAAGTGTGTTCTGTAACTGTTCACTAATTATACTGTATATGAAGAGCAATCTGCAAATCCTGTTTTTTCTGTTTTCTCTTTTGTCATTTCAGATTTAGGAGTTTGGGGCTCTTTGCTGCTGCTGGACAGCCAGATTCTCTGCCCACCTCGTGCTCCCATGGCCCCACCCACTGGAAGGATGAGAAGGGGCAGGGTGGCCAGGGTGGCCAGGGTGGCCAGGGTGGCCAGGGGGGGCAGGGGGGGCAGGGGGGGCAGGGTGGGCAGATCGTCTGGCTCTGGTGTGAGGGAGGCTCCAGCTGTATCCATGAGGGAGTCCACCATCCCCATCCCGGAGGAGGAAGCCGGGGGAGGTGGTAACACACCAAGTGGACAAGCTGGCTCTTCTGACAGTAGTCCTGGAGCGGGTCCGTCCACCAGAGTCAGCTTGTCCACATTATCCCGGCTTCCCCGTTTCAACCACAATCAGTGCTGTGCCCTGGTCCACGCCTATATGGCCAGATATCAGGCGATACATGGGACCAGGGCCGCGTCTTACTCAGTAACAGAGAAGAACAGATTGTGGGATGAAATCCGGGATGCTGTAAATGCACTGGGTGAAGCACCTCGCCACCGTGACAGTGTGCGGAAGAAGGTCAACGACATCTGTGGGTCCGTTCGGAAGAAGCTAATTGCATGGGCTGCGGAGGGTCTTTATGACCGACAAGGTCGGCTGGATGAACGTGCACGAAGTTCTCTCTGGGATTATCAATTACCTTTCTTGAACATCATAGGACCTGATACCATCTTTACCAGAGAGGACTTAGATTCGGATGCTTTGCACCGAGGTAGGATATTATCTTGGATGTCAATTGCGTGAGTTGTTTGGAAAAGATTAACTACTATCCTATGTGTGACATTAATAGAATTTGATACTTGCCCTTCCAATTGTCCTTTTTTTGTTTTCCCCAACCTGCAATTTGTTCATCTGTAGCACGGATCTCAGCCCCTCCACAGCCCATGCAGCTTGGCGAACCAGACGGACTCACAGGTGTTGACATCAGTGCTGACCCTCCTCCTGGTAGGTCCAATATCATACTGTGCCAAACAATGTAGATGTTTTTTTTTTTTCCAAGATAGCTCATATTGCTATGTCCTTTACAGAAGATCCGCAGCAGGGAACACACCCAGTGCAGCTAGGCCTGGAGGAAGGTGTTGGTATGTCTAGTCAAATAATGTTTTTTGGAATCTTATTAACCCCATTAACACACATGTTTTTTCTTATGAAAGAGTGTTGCCTTTTAGATGTTTACCCTGCAAAACACAGTTGACAGCATTAATGGGTGCCGTCATTAGTAGGCAGACCAAGCCTTCTTAACCTTTGGGAGGGTTTAGCAAGTGTCCTATGAGCCCAGGAAAGCACTTTTGAATGTTTGGCCTCAATGCTTCATTCATGAAGCTAGGAGGGCAATCTGGCCATAATCATTACTGACTAAGGTTATGTACTAAACATGTTTTTTTTTTTTTTGTTTTTAAAAGAACATCAGGCCCCTCTTGACGTTGCAGCTGGAGTTGGATCAGGAGCTGGCGACGATTCTGCATCCAGTGCTGTGGTATGTGATATAAGGGAACAAGGTGCACATGTAACATTTCAATGGTAGCATTGATTTTGGACTAGATGTGGCTTACATTGTGTGTGTTAAATTAGTGCTATGACATTCTGACGATGCACCAGCACAACAAGAGTTCTATCTTGAACATCAGGGAATTATGTTATAATTTGGTGTGCCACTAATGTTCCAAAAACATCCAGGATCTTTAAAGTCCGGCCCGTCTTTGATTTTCCAGGTCCAAATTCATGGGTATCGTTTGGTTGGGTTGTCCTCTAGCCGATTGATGGCAAGATTTTAGACAACATACGTAGATGTATAAAGTCATTGGTGTAGTAACAGATTTACCAAAAGCATAAACAACCTACCACACCAGGGTTAATTGGGAACACCTTCATGTTGAATCTTTTTTGCCTTTGTCATATTAGTCCTACCAATATAATATGTACCCATTATCAGAAGTGTTGCTAGCTTGGATAATCTTACAATGAACAAGTACTCATTAGAAGCACATCAAACTTTTCAACGTTCTGCTTGGGGTGTTAAGTTGTCAAACTAATCTGAAATATTTAGTCATGATGTTTGATAATGATTTGGTCTATTTCTTCTGCTTTCAGGTAGCCTTAGATGCAGAGGGATTGTCACCTACCCAACTTCGTCCATCTATGCTGGATGTAGCCGAGAGGCTGCTTGATGAGTATCAGGTCCAAAATGAGTTAAGGAGGCGTACTCAGCAATCTACTGAGGCAGTACGTCTGCTCGGGCTCATACAGGAATCTGTAGCAACAATGGTACAGGTTCACCAGGATATGTTACAGGTTCAACAGGATATGCGTAACAGCTTGGTAAGTTTAGCAGACCAGCATCAACGGGATCGGCAAAGTGTTGACACTCAGGTGCTGGCCACACGCCAATGCCTGTTTGGATCTGAAGATGCCCCATTGGCAGAGCCCTCCCAAACATCTCACTCACCTGCCACTGCAGGTTGTGGTAGTGGGAGGGTAATGCCAGTGTTGGCCACTTGTCAGGCAGCTGGGGATGGGACAATTCCTCCTGTAGCCACTCCTAGCACTTCACACTCCGTTCGGACTCCCACACCCCTCAATGAGCAATCCTCCTGCACAACCTCAATGCGCACTGGTTCCACAGTACCCCTTCCACCTGACTACATTCCCTCCACACCTTTATCACTTCACTCCTCCCCAGGCCGTTCTTCTTTTTTGTCACCAATGCGACATGTCGTTTGCCCCCGCACCGTGGACCACAACAACCAATCAACCACCACTCCCCACACATCTTCACAACCCTTGCACCACCAGCAGCATCAAATAGCCTTGGAGCAGCAACGATCCCATCTCATGGTAATGGCACACGTTACCCAAATTCTTAGGCTGAGCACAGAGCAGATGGGACTATTGGCACAAGATCTTCAGTCTGGGACATTTCCAGGGTTCAACACCCTGCATCAGCAGCAGCCTCAGACACAAGATCTGATCCTAATGGGCCACTTTACCAGAACTCTAAGGCTAACCCCAGAGCAGATGGGACTATTGGCCCACCATTTGATGGCAGGAACCTTTCCATTGCTCACCACACTGCTTCAGTCACCACCACCACCACCAACTTAATTTCTTTTTATTTATTTTTTTTGGTTTAGTTTTGTTAATGATTGTTACATTGGCCAATTTGTGGGGCCATTTTTTTTTTAATTTGAGGGTGGCACAATATGATTTATTATAGTGCTTTTTTTGGGGATGAAATAAAATTTTATGCAAAATGATTAGTTTGGGTTTGCTCTTTGGTTTTTTAGGAGTGTTGGTGGCCAAGTAATGGCCCTGGTTAATGTAGGCATTTATACACACGTGCTTCTCGATCTCCAAACATATGATTTCATGTAAATTTAGATAACTCAATGTTCACATAACGACCCAAGAAAAGGTCTCCCTTCAAATGTAGCTTCAAAACAAGTCTCAAGGCTAACATAAACCAAAGCCAACATACTAACAATTACAGACCACACCACTCGACTAAACAAATACAACACAAAAGACATTCGATGTGTACACCAAAAAGAAAACTTGGGTAATAAAATAAATGTTTTAATAACACATGTGGGTGTCTACCAACTGTAGCGTACAAAAAATATATTACAATATATAATAGAATGAACTAAATTGCCAATGTAACATTTGTGTTGCAAAGAGCAACATACTTTAATTTTATTTAGATAAACATATTTTATGTGTTTTATAATTTTTTTTGAGGTTTTCACTAAAACAAGTCTTTTTTGTAAACATTTTTGGTTTAGTTTGTTACCAAAAACAACAAGTCTTTTTTGTAAACATTTTTGGTTTAGTTTGTTACCAAAAACAACAAGGCTTTTTTGTAAACATTTTTGGTTTAGTTTGTTACCAAAAACAACAAGTCTTTTTTGTAAACATTTTTGGTTTAGTTTGTTACCAAAAACAACAAGGCTTTTTTGTAAACATTTTTGGTTTAGTTTGTTACCAAAAACAACAAGGCTTTTTTGTAAACATTTGTGGTTTAGTTTGTTACCAAAAACAACAAGTCTTTTTTGTAAACATTTGTGGTTTAGTTTGTTACCAAAAACAACAAGTCTTTTTTGTAAACATTTTTGGTTTAGTTTGTTACCAAAAACAACAAGTCTTTTTTGTAAACATTTTTGGTTTAGTTTGTTACCAAAAACAACAAGGCTTTTATGTAAACATTTGTGGTTTAGTTTGTTACCAAAAACAACAAGTCTTTTTTGTAAACATTTTTGGTTTAGTTTGTTACCAAAAACAACAAGGCTTTTTTGTAAACATTTTTGGTTTAGTTTGTTACCAAAAACAACAAGTCTTTTTTGTAAACATTTTTGGTTTAGTTTGTTACCAAAAACAACAAGGCTTTTTTGTAAACATTTTTGGTTTAGTTTGTTACCAAAAACAACAAGGCTTTTTTGTAAACATTTGTGGTTTAGTTTGTTACCAAAAACAACAAGTCTTTTTTGTAAACATTTGTGGTTTTGTCGGTTGCCATAAAAACAACAAGGCTTTTTTGTAAACATTTGTGGTTTTGTCGGTTGCCATAAAAACAACAAGGCTTTTTTGTAAACATTTGTGGTTTTGTCGGTTGCCATAAAAACAACAAGGCTTTTTTGTAAACATTTGTGGTTTTGTCGGTTGCCATAAAAACAACAAGGCTTTTTTGTAAACATTTGTGGTTTTGTCGGTTGCCATAAAAACAACAAGGCTTTTTTGTAAACATTTGTGGTTTTGTCGGTTGCCATAAAAACAACAAGGCTTTTTTGTAAACATTTGTGGTTTTGTCGGTTGCCATAAAAACAACAAGGCTTTTTTGTAAACATTTTTGGTTTAGTTTGTTACCAAAAACAACAAGGCTTTTTTGTAAACATTTGTGGTTTAGTTTGTTACCAAAAACAACAAGTCTTTTTTGTAAACATTTGTGGTTTAGTTTGTTACCAAAAACAATAAGTCTTTTTTGTAAACATTTTTGGTTTAGTTTGTTACCAAAAACAACAAGGCTTTTTTGTAAACATTTGTGGTTTAGTTTGTTACCAAAAACAACAAGTCTTTTTTGTAAACATTTTTGGTTTAGTTTGTTACC
>NW_028119713.1:0-72287 GCF_965119305.1 Pelophylax lessonae
TTTTGAAGTTACAATTTTTTGCCCACAATAGTTTGGGTAATAAAGATTTTTTTTTTTTTCACAAAATTGTCATAATAACAAGCTATTTCTTACACATGGCATACATAAACTTACAATTAAACCCCAAAATATATTTTGTTACTCCTCTTGAGTATGACAATACCACATGTGTGAGACTTTTCCACAGCCTGGCCACATACAGAGGCCTAACATCCAAGTAGCACCGTTAGGCGTTCTAAAGGCATAAATTACACATTTCATTTTCTGAGTACCTATCACATTTTTGAAGGCTGTGGAGCACCAGAACAATAGAATTACCCACAAAATGACCCCATTTTGGAAATAAAATACCCCAATGTATATTCTATGAGACATTATGAGTCTTTTGAACATGTCATTTTTTTCCACAAGTTTTTGGAAAATGTGGAAAGAAAAGATATTTATTTTTTTTTTTTTTACACAAAGTTGTCAATTTATAAGATATTTCTAAAACATAGCATGCACATAGCAAAAATTACACCCCAAAATACATTCTGCTACTCCTCCTGAGTATGGCAATATCAAATGTGAGACTTTCTCACAGCATGGCCACATACAGAGGCCCAAAATCCAAGTAGCACCGTCAAATGTTCTAGGATCATAAATTACACATTTTAATTCCAGAGTACCTATCACATTTTTGAAGGCCCTTTTGAAGGCCCTGTGACAGATGTTGATTACTGGAATGTGGCAGATGTTCGCTGGGACAGATGTGGCAGATCACAGACAGATGTGGCAGATGATCATGAACAGATGTGCCAGATGATGTATGCCAGATGATCACGGACAGATGTGGCAGATAATTACAGACAGGTGTGACAGATGATCACTGGCAGATGTGGCAGATAATGTGTGGCAGGTGTGCCAGATGATGTACGCCAGATGTGCGCCAACTTATCACGGACAGATGTGGCAGGCTATCATGGATTGATGCGCCAGATGATCATGGACAGATGATCATGGACAGATGCACCTGATGATCACTGGCAGATGTAGCAGATGTGTGCCAGATGATCACGGATAGATGTGGCAGATGATGTGCGCCAGATGTGCGCCAGATTATCACGGACACATATGGCGGATTATTATGGATAGATGCAGCAATTGATCACAGAAAAATGCGCCAGATGATCACTGGCAGATGTGGCAAATGATGTGCACCAGATGAACACAGATAGATGTGGCAGATTATTACGGACAGATGCAGCGAATGATCAGGGACAGATGCACCAGATGATCACTGAGAGCTGTGGCAGATGATGTGTGCCAGATGTGCGCCCCATGATCACAGACAGATGTGGCAGATTATTACGGACAGATGCGGCAGATGATCATGGACAGATGTGACAGATGATTGCAGACCAATTTGGCAGATGATCATGGACAGATGCATTAGATGATCATGGACAGATGTGCCAGAGGATTATTGGCAGATGCGGCAGATGATGTGGGCCGATGTGTGAAAGATGTGTGTCAGATGATCACAGACAGATGTGCCATATTATCACGGATAGATGTGGCAAATGATCATGGACAGATGTGGCAAATAATCACGGAAAGATGTTCACTGTAACAGATTATTTAGCTGGGACAGATGTGTGACAGGTGTTTTCACTGTGTTGGGGACACTGTGTGTTGGGGACTGTATGTTGGGGACACTGTGTGTTAGGGACACAAGCAGGGTGATCAGTGAGTAAAGAGCAGTAAATCCGCTCTATACTCACTGATCGCCGCCTGCCAGCACCGATTCGCTCTCCTTTTCCTCACTGTGTGAGAAGAAGCAGAGCCGATTGTCGTGACAACGGCTCTATTGACATCACATGATGGCTGTGATTGGACACAGCCAACATGTGATCAGGAGGGCCAATCACAGAGCCCTCCTGCTGACTGGTGTTACGCTGCGTCCTGGGGACACAGGCAAACCGATATCGCGCAGCTGTGCGTACACGCGCCTGGGTGATCTCCCTCCTTCTGAAGGACTTTCCTGATTGTCCACTCAGAAGGAGGAAGCTCCCACCCAGTTGTTTATATGCATTGGCTGGATGGGAGGAGGTTAATAATAGCAGAGCACTTCTCCAGAATGATGACTCCCAAAGCTTGGGGGTAGATCCCAGTCGTGAACTTGAGATTCTGCAGGCTTCCCCCTGTTGCAAGATACCGTAATGTTGCTATCAGCCTTTGCTCCAGAGTGATTGAAGCCCACATACAAGTATCCTGCATACGGATATAGGGGGACACTAAGGCTAAAAGCCGGTAAAACAGGGATCCGTCATCCGGAGATAATTCCTGAAGTCATCAGTGTTATTTTCCTGAAGCTCCGGCAGCAAGGACATGTGGGAAAATTGCTCACGGTTGAGCAACCACTTTTTGGACCAGGAGCTCCTCTTTTGTTTTTTCTTGCAAATAACTTGGCTTAGAACAATTACTCCCAGCCCAACAACAGCAAGAGTAGCATCATCTCGTATTGTAGCGAACCTTCATTCACAAAAAGAATGCTAACTAAATTAACGGAAGGGGCCCAGAGGGGTCACGCACACAAAATCACTTCCTCTTTATACTATTGCAGTATGTAGCTACATTAGCCTTTGTTAAACAAAAACATTTGGACAAGTTAATACCACATTCCAACATCTTGGACACGTGCTTTCGACAAAATGCGTAAATCAGTCGGCCGAAATTCGTAGCGTGTGTACGAGGCTTTAGACGAGGAACAGTAGCAAAGGTGGAACTTTAGTACCCTCCCAGCAGGTGTGGCCAGGTGAAGCTGATCGCTGGAACCTGGCTGCTTGGAGACATCTGCTGGCAGACACTAAAACTACAGCTTTCCTCCCAGAGTACCACAGTGCTATCAGCAGACGAACTCCTAAAAGTTTTTATGTCATTAATATACCCTGATAGCTGGCGGTTTGCAAAACTGTTCATGTCTGTGGATCTACAGAAGTTTGGCACTCACTTTTCTTGACTAAACATTTCTGTTGGTAACGTGCTTGATAACAAGTGACAATTCTGTGACCATATTTTACTGCATAGTGCCAAATACAGTATCTCACAAAAGTGAGTATACCCCCACATTTTTGTAAATATTTTATTATATCTTTTCATGTGACGACACTTTGCTACAATGTAAAGTAGTGGGTGTACAGCTGGTATAACAGTGTAAATTTGCTGTCCCCTCAAAATATCTCAACACTCAGCTATTAACCACTTTGCCACTGCTCACTAGAGCTCTACTGCGGCAAAGTGGCTCTTGTAGGTCTGCTCTTCCCCGATCGTCGGGGAATCGAGTCTGGAGATCCGCCCGCTTGTGTAAACAAAGCGGGCGGATCTCCTAAGTGAAATGCAGGGTCAGATTGCACTGTTCAGCATAGCTGAACCTGTGATCTGTCCCTGTGTCACTCAGTCACCTCCCCCCACACATGTCAGTAAGCACCAGGCATACATTAACCCCTCCCTCTCCAATAAAATTAACCCCTTCCCTGCCAGTGTCATTTTTACAGTAACATTGCATATTTATAGCACTGATTACTATAGTAATGTCACTGGTAACCCCAAAAGTGTCAAAAATGTCAGACAAGGGTCTGATCTGTCCGCCGCAATGTCTCAATCCCGCAAAAAAATCGCAGATCGCCGCCATTACTCGTTAAAAAAAAAAACACAAAAAACGACAGAAATCTTTCCCTTAGTTAGTAAACGCAATAACTTTTGCGCAAACCAATCAAAATACGATTATTGCGATTTTTTTTACCAAAAATATGTAGCAGAAAACAAATTGGCCTAAAATGATAAAACATTTTGGGGGGAATTTCATATAAAAAATTTGAAAAATATTGTTATTTTTTTCAAAATTGTCGCTCTTTTTTTGTTTATAGCGCAAAAAGTAAAAATCGCGCAGGTGATCAAATACCACCAAAAGAAAGCTCTGTTTGTGGGAAAAAAAGGACATACATTTAGTTTGGGTATGGCGTTGCATGACCACGCAATTGTCAGTTAAAGTCGCACAGTGCCGAATCGCAAAAAGTGGCCCAGACGTAAGACAGCAAAATCCTCCGGTGGTAAAGTGCTCAATGTCTAAACAGCTGGCAACAAAAGTGAGTACACCCCTAAGCCTATGTCATCACAGGTTGCAGTGAAAACATGGCGAATAGTTATATGAGATGAGTGATTTGTTTTACTTCCACAGTAAGTTGCCCGCCTATCTTTTTTTAAATAATTTTGGTACTAACTAGTACACCAAGCTAACACCCCCCTTACTTGTCTTTCTCATAATTCACAGATATGACTTAAATTTGAAGTGTAAAGTTGCTGCTATAGTAGTACTACAAGCTATCATTGGACTTTTTACATACATTATTAAGGACTTTATTTTTTTCTTCTACTTGCATTGGTACTTGCTCTCTCTGAACCTACCCAGCGCCATTATCCTATTCCTTATTAGTGGCAAAACTGTAGATGATAACGCTGAGATATTTGTGATTGTACTCTGAGACCCCGTGTCAAGAAATTTTCCCTGTTGTGGGCTGGTGGGTGGTACTGGCTACTGTACAGGCTGCCCTGGCTGCTGGGGGCCCGGGGGCAAGGAGGGAGGAGATTTGAGGTGAAAGGGAACTGTTGGTGGTAGTGGGCCTAGTGGGCACAGTACATTGGGTAGCAAAGCACCATTACAAGCAGCACAAGAGGAGCACAAGCAGGTTAGCAAGACGATTTGAACAAGGTAGCATTTTTTCTACAGGATGAAATGATATAAAGGAACACACTGTTGAAATATAATATTTTTATGTGGGTTTCTTATGAATGAAACTGTGCCTTTTTGATGTAATAAGAAGTGAGTGCTTGGAAGAGAAGCCCACTGCTCAACCTCAGTCTAACATTCATCATCATCAGCAATACAAATACTTACTATGTCCCTGGTATTGGGTTTCAAAGATCCCAAATGTGACCAGCACTGACCTGGTTTTCAAAACCGGAGAAGTGTCATTGTAACTAGTATCAAATAATTCTCTAGGAACTGCATGGACTTAACCATGTTCTTATGTTTTCTTTATTGTCTTTCATCTTTAGATTGGGTCATGTGGGTTGCAGTCTATAATTGTTCAAATTCGAACATAATTGTTGACTGTTTTGTATGACCCAGAAGATTAAAATTAATATTTTACAACTACCTAGGAATTATACTTGATTGCATTTTTTAAAGCCCACATCCAGTCAAAACTTGTCTCTGTGAGAACAGGACTAAAAATTATGAGACTGGTTGTCACTGGCACAAAAAGACACAAAGATTCTTAACTTTTTACTGAAAAAGGTGTTTTTTTACAATGTGTTTCCACTGGGGGGACTTGAGATTCCTCCCAGCACTTCATATGGCCAATGATTTCTTAATGTGGGAGACAAACACCCTGACTACATTACACTCTCTAATACAAGGGTCCAGTTTTTGTTTCTTTGTTCATCTTCAATACCAATATGGCTTACCACAATCTGAATTATACAGAATAGACACTTTTACCCATCTCATTACTCATTTAGCTCAGGGATTCAATTCTCTGAATTTGAATGGATTTGCCATAATTCCTCTTGTGATAGGGTGTAATCTCAAGGATATATGGTTACTTAAATGGGCTACCAGATAAATCCCCTGCTATGGTTCAATGGGAGGGCGGCATGGGTCAAGAGTTCTCTATGGAGGTTTGGATGGATATGCTTACAAATATTCATAAATGTACATGTGCTATGATCATTAAGGAGATAATAAGAGACAGTATTTTACCCCTAATAAATTACATAGGAAAGCAAAAAAGAACGCCCAGTGGGACTTTAAATGAGGTGGATGCAAAATATATATAAAAAGCATAAGTATCCAATAACAAATGTATTTGGTACATATAATACATATGAAAATGCATATGAACAACAGACATCAATACATAGCATAAAAACGTAATGACATAGTAGCGTCAATAAATAAGGGGATGACATGCATAAACTCATAAATGGAGTGCGAGCTTGACGCGTTTCGTGGGTCCTAAGTTCCCACTCATCAGGAGCATGAGATAGTATGCCTATATAGAAATAAACAATTGGAATGAGTCTAATGTAGATATGCATCTAATTAGCCAGCAGTTGTGAGACTACAACATAAATATGTGTACCCCAAGTGGGGGAGTCGCACTTACATGCGGCTGTAAAAAATGAAACATAGTGGATGAGCGCTGCCCCAGGGTGGAAAATCAAGTCTGATCCGGGAGCTGACGGGGCATGGATGCACGGCAACAGAATGGAAGGCCAGGTGAGAAATCGTGAGTGATGGGTACCACATCCTGCTTGATGGTATGATAATAACTGGAACCAGTAATAAAAAAAAATAAAGTGCAGGCACCAGCGGAAGGCCAGTAGAGATGTCCGGGCTACTCTAAAGAAAAAAAAAGGGGGCCTCAGCCAAACACAGTCCCCAAAAGGGGAAAAAACGGTCAGTCAGGCTGAGAGGCACGTGCAGATCCATTAGCGCAAGCCTCTTTGTCGTCTACCCGATTTGGGGGTAACTTGCTGCCACTGTTCAGGTCGTTGTGGGAGAGGGATGGTGCTCTAAAGCCTCCAATCAAGAAAATCCGTCAGGGGAACATCCAAAGCGGTACAAAAGCGCTGGAGGTCATCCTTGCTCCTCAGTACAGCTGACTTGCCATTCCTAGACGCCGTGAGGCGAAAGGGAAATCCCCATCTGTAGATCACTTGGTGGGAGCGAAGAGTGTCCAGCAATGGGCGCAGGGAGCGCCGTTGCATGAGTGTCCTGCGGGAGAGGTCAGGGAACAGGGATAGCTGAGCTCCATCAAAATCAATGACAGGCATAGGCCGAGCTGCTTTCATGATGGCTTCTTTCAGAGCATATTTATGAAGTTTGCAGATGACATCCCTGGGACAATCCCCATCTTGTGGCAGGGGGGAGCAGAGCCCTGCGCACCCTGTCAATCTTTATGAAATCCAGGGCTCTGTCTCCCAGGATCTGGCGGAATATGCCCTGAACAGTGGGGGCCAAGTCAGGGGCCCTGGTAGCCTAAGGAGACCCCTGATACGGATGTTCTGGCGCCTGTCCCGGTTCTCATAGTCATCCAGCTGATCCATTAATGTATTTAATACACTATCATGAGTGAATGCAGTTTCTTGCATGGATGAGAGAGAATGTATCATCTCATCCTGACCGCCTTCCAGAGAGTCCACTCTGTGACCCAAAGGGAATTCATCCTCATCTTCCTGTTCCTGCTCCTGCTCCTGCTGGAGAGTAACCGACTGCTCCACTGTGGTGGTAAACAGGTGGACAATTTCAGTCTTAGTGGGCAAGGCCTTTATATGGGCCTTCCAGTCCCAGTCCATCAGTGTCCCCTGAGTCAGTGGAGTGGGGGAATCAGCAGCATATGGCAAGAAGAGGTTGGGGCTGCGCCCCTGTACCTGAAGGAGCGGTGATCCGGAGGAAGAGCCCGATCCAGAAGGCAGCGTGGTGTTTGGTGATGAGCGGGTCGCCGCCATCTTGGCCGCCTCGTGTCTTCCCCGTGGGGTGGCTGCAAAAAGGTTCCGGAGGTCCGTGCAGCGAACGGTAGCCCCCCCCCCCCCGGGAGGTTGGGAGGACGGTCGGCGCTTCAGGGGCTTCGCTGGAGGGTAAGTATGCGAGGTCCGGTTGCTGCAGGACAAGAGCTGTGCTCAGGGAAGCAGGAGCTCCCAGGATATGCGTCCTCATGCCATCAAGATCAGGGAAGTGGGGTGTTATCTGAGCATACTTTTATAAGTGTATTTGTGTCCTGAAACAATATTGCCTCTTTTGCTGCGTTAAGTCTGATACATACAGTACCAAACTCACTGGCCAATTTTTTGAACAACTGGTGTGATAAACCAGTGGCCCCCCAATACCACATATTGAAGTGGGGTGTTATTTAACAGCATACTTTTCTAAGATTGTATTTTAGTCCTGCAAAAATTTGGCCTCTTTTCCTGTGTTAACTGCGCTACACACAGTGACAACAGTTACTGGCCAATTATTTGTAGAACTGGTGTGATAAACCTGTGGCCCCCCAATACCACAGATTGAAGCGGGGTGTTATATACCTTTTTCCAGGTATACTGCGATTCTCTAGAGACTTTTGTCACAGGGTAATTTAAAAACATGACAGGCATAGGAAGAGGCAGACACTTACGCAGTGGTGGTAGGGGTAGGACAGGAGCAGTAGGCCGGAGCCAAAGTGTGAAGTTTCAGAAGGTGCATTCGATTACATCATAGGATGCACCAGACTTGGTTGAGTGGCTCACTCAGCCTTCCTCTTCTGCACCCTCCTCATCCTCTCTATCTGCACCTTCTTTACTCTCTGCTGTGTGCACCCCCAAAGACACCACCACCACATACCCTCCGCTTGAGTCACTGGAATTATTTTCCGATCCATCACAAGACATTTGCGATGTGCAGCCATTCTTGGCATCGGATCAGGAAGAGGAGGGAGGAGGTAGCGACAGCCACCACTCAGCAGCAAGGAGGTTGGTCCCTGCTGTTGCTGCCTACTCCGAGATCTCGAATGTTAGTGGTGGGGAATGTGACGTGGATGATGACGTGTCTATGGACGTCACATGGGTGGCCACAAGAGAGGAAGAGGAGGGGAGTTCAGAGGGAGAGATGGACCGGCAGATAGGGAGGAGAGGCAGGCAGAACTTGCATTGCACAAGAGGTACAAAGCAATTGTCCTCCACTCCACCTTCCATCATGCCTCGTCACGTTGTTCTGGAAAAAGGCAGGCTTCTGTGGCCCAAATATTTGAATTTGAAAAAAATTATGATGCCGGATAACCCTCTTGCCCAACGTTTGACTGCTGGCTTGTCAGAACTGATAGCCCGCCAACTACTGCCATATCAACTGGTGGACTCGGAGGCCTTTCGCAAATTTGTGGCCATTGGAACACCACAATGGAAGGTCCCAGGAAGGAAATATTTCTGGCAGAAGGGCATTCCAGAGCTCTATGGCCATGTTCAGCGGCAAGTGAATATATCTCTGGCACACAGTGTTGGTGCCAAGATACATCTGACCACAGACACGTGGTCTAGCAAACACGGGCAGGGAAGGTACATCACTTTTACTGCCCACTGGGTGAACCTTCTGACGGCCATCAAGCATGTAACCCGTGGCACCCGTGTAGATTTGGTTGTACCGCCACGGATTGCATGCAGGCCTGCCTCTTCTTCTCCTCCTCCTCCTCCATCCTCCCTCTCCTCCTCGGCTGACTCCTCCTTTTCCGTTGCTACCGTCTCTTCCGCTGTGCCGCCCAAGATCCCCAGAACCTATTCCACATGCCAGGTGAGACGTTGCCATGCTGTACTACGTCTGTTGTGCCTGAAAGCCAAGAGCAACACTGGTCCTGCACTCCTTTCAGCTTTGCGTTCACAGGCAGATCAGTGGCTGACACCGCTGAATTTAACAGTTGGTAAAGTGGTGTGCGACAACGATGCCAATCTGCTGAGCACGCTAAAACAGGGCAAAATAACACACGTGCCATGCATGGCACACATCCTGTACTTGGTGGTGCAGCGATTCGTTGCCAAATACCCTGGGGTCCAGGATGTCTTGCGGCAGGCCAGGAAAATCTCGGGCCATTTCAGAAGATCTTACACAGCCATGGCTCGCCTTGCTGACATTCAGCGGCGACACAAGCTGCCCATCAGGCGACTTATTTGTGACTGTCCGACGTGATGGAACTCAACGTTGCATATGCTTGATAGGCTGCTCTAGCAGAAACGTGCAGTTAACGATTACCTGTACAAACTCTGCGGCAGGACAGGTCCTAGGGAGCTTGGGTTTTTTTCACCTCGCCAGTGGCTGGACGCATGCAGACTTCTGCGGCCATTCGATGAGATCATCAAACTGGTCAGTCATGGCCAGGGCGCCATCAGTGACATCGTACCTTACGCCTTCTTTGTGGAGCGTGCATTGCATTGTGTCATTAATCAAGCCGCAGAGGAGCAGGAGCAGGAAGATGAGGATGAATTCCCAGTGGGTGCTACTCCATCTGAGACAAGTCAACCACAGGAGTCTGAAGAGGAGTCAGAGGAGGATGGTGCTGGGGGGGATGAGGAGGAGCAAAAAGAGCATTCTTTAAACCTTTCTGGGATCCCTGGTGTTATCCGTGGATAGGGGGAGGAGAACAAGGACAACATTATCCTGGATGATGAGCTGGAAGCAGGCCACTACACCGCTTCCAGTTAGTGTGAATGGGGGCCTTCATACTCCAGTGTTTTAAGGGGGGACCCCCTTATAAAAAGCATAAAGGCCAAGGACCAGAACTGGGTGGCAATGTACTTAGACCCCCGGTACAAACAAAAAATGGCGGAAATGTTACCACAATCACAGAGGGCGGTCAGAATGCAGCACTTCCAGGCCTTGCTGCGGGAAATGCTGCATTCTGCTTTTGCGTGCGCTGGCAGAGAAATTTCCAGTCACAGAGAGACAGTTGCGGGTAGCAATCCAACAGCGCCTGCAAGAAGAGGGCTTTTTGAAGATGTCTTGGTCACTTCAGATATGAGATCCTTCTTTCAGCTGAACCATCGACAGCTGTACTCCGGATCCAGCATCAGGGAACGCCTAGACCGACAGATTTCCGACTACATCGGGTTAACGGCTGATGTGGATGCTCTGAGGAGTGATGAACCCCTGGACTACTGGGTGGGCAGGCTTGACCTCTGGCCAGAGCTTGCACCATTTGCAATGGAACTGTTGGCTTGCCCCCGTCCAGTGTCCTGTCTGAAAGGACGTTCAGTGCAGCAGGGGGGATCGTGACCGATAAGCGCACTCGCCTAGCAAGTGTAGACAGTGTCATGACAGTGTAGACTACCTAACATTTATAAAAATAAATGAGGCATGGATCTCTGAGGAAATCAACACATGTGACCAGTAGACCATGTTTCATTGAAATTCCTCATGACAGGCCACAAATATCCGCCAGACCGCCATCCACCCACAACAATTCCTGGTCCTTGTCTTCGCTAAATACAGCGGCATAAAAGGCATTTCATGTCCATGGAATGCCGAATTTTTGGGGCCTTTCATGGCCGACAATTATTTTTTCTGTGAATGCCTAATGTACCTCCAGCCACCAAATACTAAGTTCTTAGCGGTCAGGTAAACCCATGTGGGCTAATTTTTGGGGCCTATACTGGCCGACACTTACTTCTTTATCCTGCGAATGCCTAATGTACCTCCAGCCACCAAATATTACGTTCTTTGCTGTCAGGTAAACCCATGTGGTCTAATTTTTGGGGCCTATACTGGCCAACACTTACTTCTGTATCCTGTGAATGCCTAATGTACCTCCAGCCACCAAATAATACGTTCTTTGCAGTCAGGTAAACCCATGTGCGCTAATTTTTGGGGCCTATACTGACTGACACTTATTTCTGTATCCTGTGAATGCTAATGTACCTCCAGCTACCAAATACTACGTTCTTAGCTGTCAGGTAAACCCATGTGGGCTAATTTTTGGGGCCTATATTGGCCGACACATGCTTCTGTATCCCGTGAATGCCTAATGTACCTTCAGTCACAGAATACAACATTCTTAGCTGCCAGGTAAACCCATGTGGGCTAATTTTTGGAGACTTTCATGGCCAACACTTACTTATTTATCCTGTGAATGCCTAATGTACCTTCAGCCACAGAATACAACATTCGTAGATGCCAGGTAAACCCATGTGGGCTAATTTTTGGGGCCTATACTGGCCGACACCTACTTTTGTATCCTGTGAATGACTAATGTACCTCCAGCCACCAAATAACACATTCTTTGCTGTCAGGTAAACCCATGTGGGCTAATTTTTTGGGCCTTTCATGGCTGACACTTAGTTCTGTACCATGTGAATGCCTAATGTACCTTCAGCCACAGAATGCAACATTCCTAGCTGTCAGGTAAACCCATGTGGGCTATTTTTTTGGGGCCTTTCATGGCCAACACTTACTTATTTATCCTGTGAATGCCTAATGTACCTTAAGCCACAGAATACAACCTTCATTGCTGTCAGGTAAACCCATGCTGGCACATTTTTGGGGCCAATAGTGGCCGACATTTACTTCTGTATCCTGTGAATGCCTAATGTACCTCCAGCCACCAAATACTACGTTCTTTGCTCTCAGGTAAACCCATGTGGTCTAATTTTTGGGGCCTATACTGGCCGACACTTACTTCTGTATCCTGTGAATGCCTAATGTACCTCCAGACACCAAATACTATGTTCTTTGCTGTCAGGTAAACCCATGTGGTCTAATTTTTGGGGCCTATACTGGCCGACACTTACTTCTGTATCCTGGGAATGACTAATGTACCTCCAGCCACCAAATATTACGTTCTTAGCTGTCAGGTAACCCCATGTGGGCTAATTTTTGGGGCCTATATTGACCGACACTTACTTCTTTATCCTTTGAATGCCTAATGTACCTCCAGACACCAAATACTACGTTCTTTGCTGTCAGGTAAACCCATGTGGTCGAATTTTTGGGGCCTATGCTGGCCGACACTTACTTCTGTATCCTGTGAATACCTAATGTACCTCCAGCCATAAAATACTACGTTCTTTGCTGTGTGGTAAACGCATTTGGGCTAATTTTTTGGGCATTTCATGGCCAACACTTACTTCTGTTTCCTTTGAATGCCTAATGTACCTCAAGCCACCAAATACTACGTTCTTTGCTGTCAGGTAAACCCATATGGGCTAATTTGTTGGGGCCTATACTGGCCGACACTTACTTCTTTATCCTGTGAATGCCTAATGTACCTCTAGCCACCAAATACTACGTTCTTAGCTGTCAGGTAAACCCATGTGGGCAAATTTATGGGGCCTATACTGGCCGACCCTTACTTCTGTATCCTTTGAATGCCTAATTTACCTCCAACCACCAAATACTACGTTCTTTGCTGTCAGGTAAAACCATGTGGTCTAATTTTTGGCGCCTATACTGGCCGACACTTACTTCTGTATCCTGGGAATGACTAATGTACCTCCAGCCACCAAATATTACGTTCTTAGCTGTCAGGTAACCCCATGTGGGCTAATTTTTGGGGCTTTTCATGGCCGACACTTACTTCTGTATCCTGTGAATGCCTAATGTACCTTCAGCCACAGAATAAAACATTCTTAGCTGTCAGGTAAATCCATGTGGGCTAATTTTTGGGGCCTTTCATGGCCGATACTTACATATTTATCCTGTGAATGCCTAATGTACCTTCAGCCACATAATACAACGTTCTTAGCTGTCAGGTAAACCCATGTGGGCTAATTTTGGGGCCTATACTGGCCGACACTTACTTCTGTATCCTGTAAATGCCTAATGTACCTCCAGCCATAAAATACTACGTTCTTAGCTGTTAGGTAAACGCATTTGGGCTAATTTTTGGGACCTTTCATGGCCGACACTTACTTCTGTATCCTGTGAATGCCTAATGTACCTCCAGCCACCAAATACTACATTCTTTGCTGTCAAGTAAACCCATGTGGTCTAATTTTTTGGGGCCTATACTGGCCGACACTTACTTCTGTATCCTGTGAATGCCTAATGTACCTCCAGCCACCAAATACTACGTTCTTAGCTGTCAGGTAAACCCATGTGGGCAAATTTTTGGGGCCTATACTGGCCGACCCTTACTTCTGTATCCTTTGAATGCCTAATGTACCTCCAGCCACCAAATACTACGTTCTTTGCTGTCAGGTAAAACCATGTGGTCTAATTTTTGGGGCCTGGAATGGGCGTCACTTACTTCTGTATCCTGTGAATGCCTAATGTACCTCCAGCCACCAAATACTACGTTCTTTGCTGTCAGGTAAACCCATGTGGTCTAATTTTTGGCGCCTATACTGGCCGACACTTACTTCTCTATCCTTTGAATGCCTAATATACCTCCAGCCATCAAATACTACGTTCTTAGCTGTTAGGTAAACGCATTTGGGCTAATTTTTGGGGCTTTTCGTGGCCGACACTTACTTCTGTATCCTGTGAATGCCTAATGTACCTTCAGCCACAGAATACAACATTTTTAGCTGTCAGGTAAACCCATGTGGGCTACTTTTTGGGGCCTTTCATGGCCGACACTTACATATTTATCCTGTGAATGCCTAATGTACCTTCAGCCACAGAATACAACGTTCTTAGCTGTCAGGTAAACCCATGTGGGCTAATTTTTGGGGCCTATACTGGCCGACACTTCTGTATCCTGTGAATGCCTAATGTACCTCCAGCCATAAAATACTACGTTCTTAGCTGTTAGGTAAACGCATTTGGGCTAATTTTTGGGGCTTTTTCTTTTGAATATTGCCAGAGATGAGAAAAATTAAGAGCACTACATCCCTAGATAAAGGTAAATACAATAGGAGGGGCAAAGTGGGACTTTAAAGGTGCAAATGATGGAGAAAAATCTGGATTCTCATAAAAATCACATTTTATTTGTACATAAAGGACTAGGACATGACAGACAGAACTTTAAAATAGTAAAAAACAAGAAAGCACTCGATTATGTCAACTCTACATGTTTCGCCATCTTCATAATAGCTTCTTCAGGAGTTTGATAGACATTTCTCGAGAGTGAACATTTCTAAATTTACAAAAGAGAGGAAGTAAGAATAACAAGAAAAAAAAAAAGGCAAAAAAGCATACAACGGACATATCAATGGTCCTATATTGAATGCCCAGAAACAATCTCTAATTTCAATAAATATAGCGTCAGCAAAATGTACCTTGAAAAAACCTGGACCTTTATTTGCCGGGGATAGCAATGACATGGATACAAGGACAAGGGTGGGTGGAAGGGAGGAGGCCGAGAGACCTGACCCCTTAATGTTGACCCATAGAGGAGATGCAAGCCAAGCCAAAAGTAACGCAAAAGAAAACTGCAGCTGCAATTTGAGGGGAAGATATACTTGGAAAGGCCTTATTGATGATCATATAGGAATTAATGTTGAATTCACTCCCAGATCACAGGAAGATGATCCCCTTATAAAAATAAGAGAATCTTATAGATATATACTCCATAGGTGAAATGGCTATGGTAGCATATGCTGAAATAAATGTATATATATAGGTATATAGTATTTACCCTGGTGGTCCGGTGTTGCAGAAAAGCCCAAGCTTAAAAGCAGCATACAATTATCCTGTATAGGTTGCCAAATTCCAAGAGACCCCTTACGGCGTTCACTCCAGTAGGGAGCTACAGGAGGAAAAAGAGAAAGAGGCAAAGATTGTCCTTGAATAATGATGAAAAGTAATCATAATAGAAGCTTGATATCAAGAGGAATCGCCATTACCGCAAGTTTTAGCATAGGATCGTTCTGTTCCCCGGTGGTCTAGTGGCATACTGACCATTTGCGCCGGCATTTAAGCATCTCCTCCACTCGCTCGGCGTCTGACGTCACCGAGGGAGTGAGAGTGAGGCGCTCCAAGCCGCCCAACCGGAACCCAGTGTTTGATACGCGTCATCAAGACGCGACCGCGTCACATGATCGGACCGGAAACCGGAAGCGAGGAAGAAAAACATCCGGCCCGGTCGCCATATTGATCACTGACAGCAAAGGAAATGTCTCCAATGTAAGGGAGACAAAAAGGACAGATGGAAACATACTGATTAGAAGGAATAAGGCCGTCTAAGCAGTAAAAGAAGGTCCCAATAAAGAGAGAAATAGATACGATTATAATATGTGCCTTTGAATACTGCAATCTTCCATAGACGAACGAGTTTAACATCATAATGGATCTAATGGGAACGGGCCCACATATATGAATCCATACATAAATATAGATTGTTCTAGTAGAAAGAATTGAAGTACACATTTTTTTACTATATATATCCCCTATTAATGATAGAAAAATATATTTTTTGAGTAATCTATTTAATTTAGGGTTCAAGTTTCAAGGGCGGTCATGGACCAAAAGGGGCGGTGTCTCTACTACCCAGGTCGGAACTAGGCCTGGAGAAAGAAAGTAGGGCACCGCGAGTGCCCATATGGGCAACAAGTTGGGGCAGGAACAATTATACTCGACCCACCAAACCCTCCCCAAGAATGGAAAACTCACCACCCAGACCAAGCATCCCAAATCATGTCCATTTGCCGGCAAAGGTCAGGAATTTTAATTAGGAATAATTTTAGAAAGGATCTTCTGTTCGGTTATGGCAGATGGTACACATCTAAAAAGTATAATAGAAACTCAGAGAATTATACAATTAACAAACACATGTATATTATAATACATTAAGCAGAAGTTGAATACATGACAACTATCATATATCCAATTATTCAGCCTATAACTTGATTAGGGTAAGGCTAAAAATAATCAGTTAGACATTTTACTAGCCAAGAAAGGGTTTGAAACTAATGGACTCGTTTATACCAGGATATTGAGTGGCTGATAAATTGAATATCCATTTGGTTTCACGTTGCAATAAATTTTTGTCTACACTTCCTCCTCGTTCATTGAGTGAGATGTGTTCTAAGGCAAAAAAAGTCATCATTTTATCATTGAAGCCATGATAAATACCAATTAGTAAGGCCTTTTTGGAAGACTTTGAGAGAGAGGCCAAAAACCTGCAAAGACGGCTTTTATGTAGGGGCTACAGCAAGGCCTGTTTAAAAAAATCCTATCATAGGGCTAAAAAATCTGATAGGAATGACCTAATCTTTGGTATGAAAAAGAAAAACAACTTTGGAGGAGTACGGTTGATCACACGTTACTCAGGTCAACATGATCAGGTGCGCTCCATCCTGAAAAAGTTTTGGTATCTTTTGGAAGCTGATGAAAAAGTATCTAAACATATTGGGAATCGTCCCCAAATAACATTCAAAAGATCACGGTCATTGAGGGATCAATTGGTCCATAGCCATTACACTTCCTCTGGTAAATCTAAAAAATCCCTGACAGGTACCTATCCCTGCAGAAGATGCAACTTCTGCCAATATCTGTCAAACACTAGTGAAATCATTCTTCCAAATGGTAAAATATACAGACCCAATTTCTATGCCAATTGCCAAACTGTTGGTGTTGTATATATAATGTACTGCAATTGTAAGGCTTTTTATATTGGAAAAACCAAAAGGCCTTTCTTTAATCGTATTAGAGATCATGTCAAACTTGTTAAGAACAAAAAATTTGAAAGTCCCATCAGTCGCCATATGGGTCTTTATCATGGCTTCAATGATAAAATGATGACTTTTTTTGCCTTAGAACACATCCCACTCAATGAACGAGGAGGAAGTGTACACAAAAATTTATTGCAACGTGAAACCAAATGGATATTCAATTTATCAGCCACTCAATATCCTGGTATAAACGAGTCCATTAGTTTCAAACCCTTTCTTGGCTAGTAAAATGTCTAACTGATTATTTTTAGCCTTACCCTAATCAAGTTATAGGCTGAATAATTGGATATATGATAGTTGTCATGTATTCAACTTCTGCTTAATGTATTATAATATACATGTGTTTGTTAATTGTATAATTCTCTGAGTTTCTATTATACTTTTTAGATGTGTACCACATTGCCATAACCGAACAGAAGATCCTTTCTAAAATTATCCCTAATTAAAATTCCTGACCTTTGCCGGCAAATGGACATGATTTGGGATGCTTGGTCTGGGTGGTGAGTTTTCCATTCTTGGGGAGGGTTTGGTGGGTCGAGTATAATTGTTCCTGCCCCAACTTGTTGCCCATATGGGCACCCGAGGTGCCCTACTTTCTTTCTCCAGGCCTAGTTCCGACCTGGGTAGTAGAGACACCGCCCCTTTTGGTCCATGACCGCCCTTGAAACTTGAACCCTAAATTAAATAGATTACCCAAAAAATATATTTTTCTATCATTAATAGGGGATATATATAGTAAAAAAATGTGTACTTCAATTCTTTCTACTAGAACAATCTATATTTATGTATGGATTCATATATGTGGGCCCGTTCCCATTAGATCCATTATGATGTTAAACTCGTTCGTCTATGGAAGATTGCAGTATTCAAAGGCACATATTATAATCGTATCTATTTTTCTCTTTATTGGGACCTTCTTTCACTGCTTAGACGGCCTTATTCCTTCTAATCAGTATGTTTCCATCTGTCCTTTTTGTCTCCCTTACATTGGAGACATTTCCTTTGCTGTCAGTGATCAATATGGCGACCGGACCGGATGTTTTTCTTTCTCGCTTCCGGTTTCCGGTCCGATCATGTGATGCGGTCGAGTCTTGATGACGCGTATCAAACACTGGGTTCCGGTTGGGCGGCTTGGAGTGCCTCGCTCTCACTCCCTCGGTGACGTCAGACGCCGAGCGAGTGGAGGAGATGCTTAAATGCCGGCGCAAATGGTCAGTATGCCACTAGACCACCGGGGAACAGAACGATCCTATGCTAAAACATGCGGTAATGGCGATTCCTCTTGATATCAAGCTTCTATTATGATTACTTTTCATCATTATTCAAGGACAATCTTTGCCTCTTTCTCTTTTTCCTCCTGTAGCTCCCTACTGGAGTGAACGCCGTAAGGGGTCTCTTGGAATTAGGCAACCTATACAGGATAATTGTAAGCTGCTTTTAAGCTTGGGCTTTTCTGCAACACCGGACCACCAGGGTAAATACTATATACCTATATATATACATTTATTTCAGCATATGCTACCATAGCCATTTCACCTATGGAGTATATATCTATAAGATTCTCTTATTTTTATAAGGGGATCATCTTCCTGTGATCTGGGAGTGAATTCAATGTTAATTCCTATATGATCATCAATAAGGCCTTTCCAAGTATATCTTCCCCTCAAGTTTTTGAAGCAAAGGGTAAATTCACTACTAGTCCAAAGTTTGAAGTTATTTGTTTATTTATGTCTTTTATGAAACTTATGCAAATTGTTTCCCCACATTGCAGCTGCAGTTTTCTTTTGCGTTACTTTTGGCTTGGCTCGCATCTCCTCTATGGGTCAACATTAAGGGGTCAGGTCTCTCGGCCTCCTCCCTTCCACCCACCCTTGTCCTTGTATCCACGTCATTGCTATCCCCGGCAAATAAAGGTCCAGGTTTTTTCAAGGTACATTTTGCTGACGCTATATTTATTGAAATTAGAGATTGTTTCTGGGCATTCAATATAGGACCATTGATATATGTCCGTTGTATGCTTTTTTGCCTTTTTTTTTTCTTGTTATTCTTACTTCCTCTCTTTTGTAAATGTAGAAATGTTCACTCTCGAGAAATGTCTATCAAACTCCTGAAGAAGCTATTATGAAGATGGCGAAACATGTAGAGTTGACATAATCGAGTGCTTTCTTGTTTTTTACTATTTTAAAGTTCTGTCTGTCATGTCCTAGTCCTTTATGTACAAATAAAATGTGATTTTTATGAGAATCCAGATTTTTCTCCATCATTTGCACCTTTAAAGTCCCACTTTGCCCCTCCTATTGTATTTAATTTTTGGGGCCTTTCATGGCCGACACTTACTTCTGTATCCTGTGAATGCCTAATGTACCTCCAGCCACCAAATACTACGTTCTTTGCTGTCAGGTAAACCCATGTGGTCTAATTTTTGGCGCCTATATTGGCCGACACTTATTTCTGTATCCTGTTAATGCCTAATGTACCTCCAGCCATCAAATACTACATTCTTAGCTGTTAGGAAAACGCATTTGGGCTAATTTTTGGGGCTTTTCATGGCCGACACTTACTTCTGTATCCTGTGAATGCCTAATGTACCTTCAGCCACAGAATACAACGTTCTTAGCTGTCAGGTAAACCCATGTGGGCTAATTTTTGGGGCAATACTGGCCGACACTTACTTCTGTATCCTGTGAATGCCAAATGTACCTTCATCCACAGAATACAACATTCTTAGCTCCCAGGTAAACGCATGTGGGCTAATTTTTTACTTCTTTATCCTGTGAATGCCTAATTTTTCAGACTGGAATTGAAAATCAATGGGTCTGTAAACGTTCTGCCAAATTGTGAAATAGATGCAGACCCATTTTGCAGATGTGTGAATGGACCCTATATGTATTTGACATGTATTTACCAGCTGCTGTCAGTTCTGGCTGATTTATGAAAAAAAAATTTTGCTGTTAAAAAAAAAAAAAAATTTTAGGGCAACTTTTCCAATTGCAATACTTCTGTAACGACATTGTACATGTGCTGGGACTATTTGTGCACAGCCAGTAAGTCTTTTGTGGCTGCAAATATGACCTAAAGTTTTTTAAAGTTCGCCTCCCATTAAAGTCAATGGAGCCCGCCGCAATCTCGCGGTTCGCGGACTTTTGAGAAAATTTGCGGCTGGCGTTCGCGAACAGCCCCGGCCGATGTTCGTCCATCATTATTAGCAATTACATTCCAATATTTAAAAGACTACTAGATCCCTCGTTGTTACAGGGGAGAACAGCCTTTCAGATCACTTATCGAACGGTCTATACTTAAAGCGGAGTACCGGCCACAAAATCGACAATCGATTTTGGGCCATCCGCTTGCTTTTGGTCACCTGAAAAAGAAATGGATAGTTACGATTTTTATTTTTGTTTACTTACCATGTTATTGAAGAAAAATATACTCACCTTTCTTCCACTTCCTCCCTCTGCGGCCGCGGCCCGCACCGTCACTTCCTCTTTGCATTGATTCCTGGGAGCTGAAACATCATCGCTCCCAGGAATCAATGTGCCTCCACCAGCCCCGCTCGTCACTTCTGGTGCGGGCGCTCATTCCCTGCTTAACAGCTTCTAGGCATGCCCAGAAGCTGTGGAGGGATGATGCGCCCGCACCAGAAGTGACGATCGGGGCCGGTGCAGGCGCATTCTGGGAGAAGAGGACACAGAGGAGGACGCAGAAGAGGACGCGCTGGCTTCAGCTGCCCACCTCTGAGATGGCAGCGCTGGAGAAGAAATTTTCAAGGTAAATATTTCTTCTAAAAGGTAAGTGTGACCCGGGACAGTACAGAGGCTATCCATTGTGGAATGTACTAGCCCTGACTGTCCCAGGGGGATTTTTATTGAAAAAACATTTTCATGGCCGGAACTCTGCTTTAAACTTTAATTTTTACCCATGATTAACAATAAAGTATTTTATGTTAGACTATGCCTTACAGTTGTGTAGAAAAGAAATCAGGTGCGCTAAAATTCACTAGTGTCACAAATCAGGAAAAGGTGTGACACTATAATGAGTGTCCCCCATATACCTGTGATGTGTTTCCAAAATTGATGTGCACTTGAACGGGTGTACAGTAAATACTATGCACCCTGGTGCATATACTTGGGTGTGTTATGGTGAATAGGTGATGATAAATGGATAATGTGATACCAACATAAACCAACAAAGTGCACAAGTAATTCAAAGAAAAAGTGTCCAATATTTCAATGGTTGCCACCTCAGTGTATAGTCCATATACATATAAAAGTGCATAAAGTCCCAATCGTCCCCTCACAGGCTAAAGTAAAATCCACTCTGTGGGTTCCTCTAGATCCGTGGGGTGCAGATGGGTTCCACCACCTTTGTGGGGATTAGCCCCTTACCATAGAGAAAAGAGGTTAAGGACGGATAATCAGCCCAGTAGTGTCTTGGGAATTCAGGGAGGTCACCGTGAAATAATCAGATAGTAAGTGTGGCCTCTTACCGGATCGCTCAAACCAAAAGGCGACTGTCTCACTGATCTTTCGGTGTCTCAACCCAATCCCGGTCCACTCTTGTTCTGGGTGTTACTCTCCGCACAGGTGAGGGCTTCCACGTGTATCTCACAGAAACAGAATCAGACCATAGCGCAGTACCTTTGACAATTTATTAAAACAAAAGTATCCAGTGCACTTACAGTTAGATGTTAACTAATGGACACAGGAAACCGATACCAATATTGGAGAGGCCGTGGCCGCCTGCAGTGCGGTCCTCGGCAACTTGCAATGACGATGCGGCGCTCCTCTGTGACGCGTTTCCACTAAACAGTCGTCTACGGAAATAGGAGTAAGCCAGCACCGCCATCATCCGCCCTTAAATATCCTGATGTACGCCGAACTTCCGGTGTCTGCAATGTATGTCTTTCCCAGTGCACACAGGAAGTGACCTCACATCCGGGTCTGCCTAGGAGACTTCCTGTCTCTGAAGGGGATAAACATCCGGGTCAAAGGCCGGGGATGTCAGTCTTCCCCAGTGCACACAGGAAGTGACTTCACACTCGGGTCTGCCTAGGAGACTTCCTGTCTTTGAAGAAGGTAAACATCCGGGTTAAAGGCCGGGGATGTCACCGTTCTCCTGAGCCTATCAACAGCTGAATTGTAGGCTGAATAGGACTTGCAGTGACCGGAAGCTGGGTCTTAAGGAACTGAATGTATACATAAAAAAGGTAATCTAAAGCACGATATTCCATTCCGCTGTTTTGCAATACAGCGGTGGAACATACTCTGCTAATTAAGTAACATACACCAATTAAAATCATAAAACAATAAAACAATATACCAATATAAAAATTGCCTTGTATTATATCTTAAGCTTAATAGGCAATGGATAAAGCTCTAAGAAAATATGAAAGCCAATTGGGACCAATTCATCCGATTAATCGAATGGAATGTCCCAATGTAAGGTGGGGAAGATGTTATGAGCGACTATTCTAATCGATCTGGTACGTGTTCAGCTATTGTTGATAAATGCATTAATATCCAGATCTACATTATGTCCTAAGGGGCGGGAGCTCTTTAGCTGATATATCCAGAAGGTTTCCCCTCTGGATATGGTCCTCTTCAAATTGCTTCCTCGCCAGTGGGGGGTGTATTTTTCTATTACTATCACCTCCAAATCTTGATGGTTTTTGTGGTGATGTGTGGCACAATGCTTAGATAAGCTATGACCTGGGAAGCCTTTCCGGATGTTTGCCAGATGTTCACAGACACGGATATTGGCTGTTCTAATGGTCCTGCCTACATACTGTTTCTTACAACTGCATGTCACGAGGTATATGACCCCTTTGGTGTGGCAGGTATCACCTGCCACACCAAAGGGGTCATATACCTCGTGAGGAAGCAATTTGAAGAGGACCATATCCAGAAGGGAAACCTTCTGGATATATCAGCTAGAGAGCTCCCGCCCCTTAGGACATAATGTAGATCTGGATATTAATGCATTTATCAACAATAGCTGAACACGTACCAGATCGATTAGAATAGTCGCTCATAACATCTTCCCCACCTTACATTGGGACATTCCATTCGATTAATCGGATGAATTGGTCCCAATTGGCTTTCATATTTTCTTAGAGCTTTTATCCATTGCCTATTAAGCTTAAGATATAATACAAGGCAATTTTTATATTGGTATATTGTTTTATTGTTTTATGATTTTAATTGGTGTATGTTACTTAATTAGCAGAGTATGTTCCACCGCTGTATTGCAAAACAGCGGAATGGAATATCGTGCTTTAGATTACCTTTTTTATGTATACATTCAGTTCCTTAAGACACAGCTTCCGGTCACTGCAAGTCCTATTCAGCCTACAATTCAGCTGTTGATAGGCTCAGGAGAACGGTGACATCCCCGGCCTTTAACCCGGATGTTTACCTTCTTCAAAGACAGGAAGTCTCCTAGGCAGACCCGAGTGTGAAGTCACTTCCTGTGTGCACTGGGGAAGACTGACATCCCCGGCCTTTGACCCGGATGTTTATCCCCTTCAGAGACAGGAAGTCTCCTAGGCAGACCCGGATGTGAGGTCACTTCCTGTGTGCACTGGGAAAGACATACATTGCAGACACCGGAAGTTCGGCGTACATCAGGATATTTAAGGGCGGATGATGGCGGTGCTGGCTTACTCCTATTTCCGTAGACGACTGTTTAGTGGAAACGCGTCACAGAGGAGCGCCGCATCGTCATTGCAAGTTGCTGAGGACTGCACTGCAGGCGGCCACGGCCTCTCCAATATTGGTATCGGTTTCCTGTGTCCATTAGTTAACATCTAACTGTAAGTGCACTGGATACTTTTGTTTTAATAAATTGTCAAAGGTACTGCGCTATGGTCTGATTCTGTTTCTGTGAGATACACGTGGAAGCCCTCACCTGTGCGGAGAGTAACACCCAGAACAAGAGTGGACCGGGATTGGGTTGAGACACCGAAAGATCAGTGAGACAGTCGCCTTTTGGTTTGAGCGATCCGGTAAGAGGCCACACTTACTATCTGATTATTTCACGGTGACCTCCCTGAATTCCCAAGACACTACTGGGCTGATTATCCGTCCTTAACCTCTTTTCTCTATGGTAAGGGGCTAATCCCCACAAAGGTGGTGGAACCCATCTGCACCCCACGGATCTAGAGGAACCCACAGAGTGGATTTTACTTTAGCCTGTGAGGGGACGATTGGGACTTTATGCACTTTTATATGTATATGGACTATACACTGAGGTGGCAACCATTGAAATATTGGACACTTTTTCTTTGAATTACTTGTGCACTTTGTTGGTTTATGTTGGTATCACATTATCCATTTATCATCACCTATTCACCATAACACACCCAAGTATATGCACCAGGGTGCATAGTATTTACTGTACACCCGTTCAAGTGCACATCAATTTTGGAAACACATCACAGGTATATGGGGGACACTCATTATAGTGTCACACCTTTTCCTGATTTGTGACACTAGTGAATTTTAGCGCACCTGATTTCTTTTCTACACAATTTTATCACCATTTGGTTCGAAGGTTGCAGCTATTCACACTATTGATCCTGCGCACTTATTTAATTTTATGCCTTACAGTTGTTAATGCATTATGATGGCAAATGCAGAAAGGTGCAAACATTGATTGGTATTACCATGGTAAAACTAATATTTTGTTATTTTCCTTTATTAACATTTTCACTATAAGGGAATGTGTAAAGTGTCCAAGCTCTTTCTAGAGCAAGCTTAACTGCATTCATTCTGCAGCTGAATTTTGCTAATCTGATGACGTAACATTTATTAGGATTGCTTATTAACCCTTCACGTCTCTGTCTCCTGTTCATCATTTTACAATATTTAGAACATCTGCCTCTGATTAAGAAGCGTCCAGCGGCAGGATAATGATCACAGCATTTAATTACTGCTTAAAAATCCCCGTCATTTGCTCTTGTTTTAATTAGTAACGCTGGTTTGTGCACGAGGAACGCGGCCCTGATAAATGTGCTGCAAATTGATTTGGTGTGCGCAGAGAATGCTAATTATTTCATGTACCCTGCGGATGCAGCAATTATTAAATACAGGAACAACAAGCTCACAGTTTAATGAGCTCACAATATAATGAGCTCGCAATGTAACAAGCTTATAGTCTAATAGGTTTATTGTATGAAAAGTTCACAGGATTACAGGCTATCTCACTAAATTGAAGCAACTTGACCAAGCGTCCAATGTGATATAAAATGCTAAGCAAGTGTTATTCATTGACGAGGGTGAAATTACAAACCTGAGGAACAGAGCCTTATAGAATACAATAGATAATATGTAACCAAAAGCGGTATTAAGTAGACATAAATAACTTTCTACTTACATACTGCATATATAAACCAACCCATGAATTGTTATTGATAGAAATGATAGTTCCTATGCTTTCCTCAAACAAATGTAACAACAATGCAATGTTTTATTTCAACAATAACAATTGTTAGTTGAGTAGTTGAGGTTGAATAAAGACAATAGTCCATCCAGTGCAACCTGTGTAGGTGTGTGTGGCCGTAATCATCTCTCATACCCCTGAATGTTCTGATCATTGAGATGTACGTCCAAGAGTCTTTTGAAAGCAACCATACTTCCTGCAGAAACCACCTCTTGTGGTAGAGAATTCCACAATCCTGTAGCCCTAACAGTAAAGAACCCCGTGCGTTGCCTGGGGTTAAAATGCTTTTCCTCTAATCACATTGTATGCCCTCGAGTCCTCATGCAATCCTTTCGACTGAATAGCTTTTTTTCTATGCTGAGATCACCATTGAGGTATTTATAAATTGCTATCATGTCCCCTCTCAGGCGTCTCTTCTCCAGGGAGAATAAATCAAGCGATTGCAGACGCTCTTCTTAATTAAGGTCCTCCAATCCCCTAATTAGTTTAGTTGCCCTTCTCTGGACTCTCTCAAGCTCCAACACATTCCTCCTGAGGACTGGCGACCAGAACTGGACAGAATACTCCAGATGCAGTCGGACCAGAGTTTTTTAAAGTGGTAGGATTATAGATTTATCTCTGGAATGCATCCCTTTCTTTATGCATGCTAATATTCTGCTGGCTTTGGCAGCTACCGCTTGACATTGCATGCTATTGCTTAGTCTATCCTCTACCAAGACTCCCAGATCTTTCTCCATTTTTGATTCCCCCAAAGGTTCCCCCCCTAAAGTGTATTGTGCTTTTATGTTTTTAGTCCTCAAGTGCAAAACCTTAAACTTCTCCACATCAAATCTCATTTGCCATGTCGTTGCCCACTCTGTTATTTTGTCCAGGTCATTCTGTAGGATATCTGCTTCATGCCGCGCAGTTATTGCCCTGCCCAATTTTGTGTCATCTGCAAAAACTGATATCGAACTACTGATCCCGTCCTCAATGCTGTTTATGAATAAATTGAACAGGGTTGGTCCCAGGACTGAGCCTTGGGGGACCCCACTTACCACCTCAGACCAGTCTGAGTATGCACTATTTATTACCACCCTTTGGACATGCCCTTTTAGCAAGTTCCATATCCAAGAGCAAACATTGCAGTCGATGTCTGCAGACCTTATTTTATAAAGTAAGCGCTTATGGGGAATTGTATCAATTTAGCGAAATCCAGGTACACCACATCCACTGGTCTCCCCCCTATCTAGCTCACAACTCACCTCCTCGTAGAATGTTAAGAGATTGGTTTGACAAGAACGCCCATTTGTAAACCCGTGCTGATTGCTGCTAATGATGTTGTTGTCTTTAGCAAACTCTACGATATAGTCCCTTATAAACCCCTCCAGAAGTTTACATACTATCGATGTCAGACTGACAGGCCTATAATTTCCCGGGACAAGCCTCTGCCCTTTTTTGAATATCGGTATCACGTTAGCTTTCCTCCAATCCCCTGGTACATTTCCTGTCATAATACTGTCAGCAAAGATCAGGAAAAGGTGTCTAGATGTAGTCTTACTAAGTTCTTTGAGTACTCTCGGATGTACGCCATCCGGGCCTGGTGATTTATTTGTGTTAATTGTATCCAGCCTTTCCCTGATTTCACCCTCTGTTAGTCATAGTGGCAAGTCCTGTGTATTACTACTAACCATACAGTCATGGTCAGTGTACCCCTCCTTTTCCTGTGTAAAGACTGAGGAGAAAAAAGCATCCAGCACGGTTGCTTTTTCAGTGTCCTCTGTAACCATCCTCCCATCATCGTTAATTATGTGTGCAATATGCTCTGCCCTAGTTTTTTTGCTGTTGATATATTTAAAGAATTTCTTTGGGTTCTTTTTACTATACTCCGCTATTTGTCTCTCAAAGTTAATTTTAGCCATTTTGATTTCGTATTTACTTTTCTTATTTGCCTCCTTGTATTGCTCGAAAGCCAATACTGTGCCCTCTGATTTATATTTCTTGAAGGACATTTTTTACCCCTAATAAGTTTTTTAACATTATGGTTTAGCCAGCCAGGATTGGCTTTGTCTCTTCTAAATTTATTTCCCATAGGAATGCACTGCGAGATGCATTTGTTTAATATGTTCCTAAAGCATTCCCATTTTTCCTCTGTGGTCAGTGTTCCTAAGGTTTGGTCCCAGTTTACCCTTTCCATCATTGAGCACAATTTGGGAAAGTTGGCCTTCTGAAATTTAGGGTTCTTATGTTCCCCTCTTGCCTTGTTATATTGTTATTTACACTAAATGTGATCATCATGTGATCGCTAGAGCCCAGGTTGTCCTGGACTCCTACCTCCGAGATTAGGTCTGGGTCATTAGTAATCAATAGATCCAGCACTGCCTTTTCTCTAATAGGAGAATCCACCAACTGAGACATGTAGTTGTCCTGTAAGGTTTCCATGAAGAGACGGGCCTTCTGTGGGTGTGGTGTCCCCTCTTCCCAGTCAATTTTGGGATAATTGAAGTCCCCCAATATGATGACTGATCCCAGTTTTGCCACTTTACCCAACAGTGATATAAATTCCAGCTCTACCTACTCCCTTTGGTTGGGTGGCCTATAGAAAACCCTCACAATTACTTTTCCCTTTACTTCTTCCCTATGGAGTTCTACCCACATGTATTCTAACTCCGTACTCATCCCTTCCATAATATCACTTCTCTCTATCACCTTTACATTATTCTTGACATAGAGACATACCCCCTCCCCCTCTTTTTCCTACCCTGTCCTTCCGGCACACCGAATACCCTTGGATATTGGCCAGCCAGTCATGTGAGGGGTCGAACCAAGTTTCCGTTATTCCCCACAAGGTCTATGTCCTCCTCATTTACTAACATTTCCAACTAATCCATTTTGTTAGCTAGGCTCCTGGCATTTGCATATACCCCTCTTAGTTTTGTGGAAGTTGATAGTGAATGGTGATTATTTTTACTCCTGTTTGGTCTGAGGTTTTCCCGCACAGACCCCCCAATTGATGTTATGGAACTACTGTCGCTGCTGACTCTAATACTGCCTTCTGTCCTTTTCTCCCTCCTGACTGACTCTGCTTCTGAGCCTTCCCCCCGTCTCCTAGTTTAAAAGCCCCTCCAACTTGGTGGCCATCTTTCTGCCAAAAAGAGCTGTACCGTCCCCATTAAGGTGCAGCTTATCCTTACTAAAGAGTCGGTAGCTGACTGAGAAGTCAGCCCAGTTCTCCAGGAACCCGAACCCCTCCTTCCTACACCAGTTCCTCAGCCACTTGTTAAGTTCCCTAATCTCCTTCTGCCTCTCTGGTGTGGCTTGAGGTACTGCCAGTATTTCAGAGAAAACCACCTTGGAGGTCCTATTCCTCAATCTATTCCCTAAGTCCCTGAAATTGTTCTTTAGGATCCTCCACCTTCCTCTTACTAATTGTGACTAAAACACAATAGGTTTTAGTCAACATATGTATTTGTTGCACACTAGCATGTATTTGAAATGTTGTTTGCCTTCTTAAATTTCCAAATTGATGGCCTTAGCAGTAGGGTTACCACCAGTTGAGTTTTATGCTTAAGAGTGTCTGGTTTTGGATACCCATGGGTGCTGTTTTGTTTGTCCAACAAGAGTTAACCTGTTTATGCTGATCTGTTGCCTGGTACCTGTATCCCACCAACCCTTCAGATAAATCTCTGCAAAAGATAAGCAGTAGTGAACAAGCATGGCTGAAGCAAAAAGTTATAGGGATAGGGTAAAAAATAACAGGGTTGAGTACTGACTGTTCTCCCAAAGATGTGCTATGTGATTAAGACACCGTGTTCAATCAAAACCACCAATCATGTGCTAGCAAAAAAAATGTTTTTTTTAGTTTCCTTTACATGTGATTGTGCATTTAGAGTGAACACGGGTTCATCTTAACTGCTGTCATTCAGTCGTTTTTAGTAAATCAAGGTGACAACCTCCACTAACATTTCCATGCTGAAAATACAAGAGAATGTCAGGGCCACAAAAGAAAACAATAGAGATGCAGCCTCATGGGGTTGCCACCCCTAACACCCATTTGTTTTTTAAATACATTTTACTCTTTATACAGAGCTATAATAATTGTTAAGTACATGACTCTCTGTGGCTGTTTTGCTGTTTTTTTTCTGTTTTGCGTTTCAGGTGACAAGCTTCCTGCTGTTGCTTGGAGAATATACAGGTACTTCAGCTGCTGAGCACTGGATTGGTGACACATTTTATGGTGGGAAACAGCTGGCCAATGAATGTAACCTTTCACTTGTATATCCTCTCCTGTCACTGGGCGGAGTCAACATTTACCTCAGGTCTGTCAGCTGGACTTACCTCTGGATTATTTCGAGCCTTCCTTTTGGATGTTTTGACCTGCTCACAGCCAAGAATAATCTACATCATGAACTACTTTAAAGGACTAATTCCCCAGGAGGAAGGACTGGCTCAGTCATTTCAATAGTTTATTTTTTATTTTTCCTCCTTAAATTTTTACTGGTGACAGCTGCATCATCATTTTCATCTGTGGGCCCTGTCCTTGTATTTTGTCCCTCATTCCTGAAATGCCAGGGATACCTTATATACTCATAGAAGTAGCCTACCTGTGGTTAGCAAGGGAACGTTTCATCTACCTGTAGGCACCAGGACCTGAGGCAGGACCTTCAGGAGCAGCATCAGGACCATCATTTATGTCCAGGGTCGATTGAGGCATTGTGGTACTGAGGGGTCAAGACGTCTACCTTGCATTAGCACATCACTCTCCAAGGGACCACCAGGCAGATGAAGAAGATTGTGAGACTGAAAGTGCCTGAGCATCACATCACTGCTGAGACTGGGTGGCCATTAGGACTTCTCGGGGACCAGATGAGGAGAACTGAAGACTGGAAATGTAAGCATGCAGACCAAAAGAGGGGAAGCTACTATGCAAGAATACCTTCTGTTAAAACTCCAGTTCTCTTGCAGGGTATATGAAGTATGAATTTGGAATGGCTGGCTGATCATATTCCTTTTTTGTTGCAAGTGTGAGCTGTGTCAGCTATCCTTGTTGTTCATCTGGAAGAAAATGATTTGGGTGGATTTAGAATCTTAGACCTTCTAGATAACATGATAACTGTTCTGTCTGCAAGTAAGTGGTTTCTAGGTGTGGGCTTCAGTTCATGGTAAAGTTTCAATAAATTTTGACTTGATTGATATGCTGATCAACTGTATACTCAGAATTGGTGAGTTCTCTTTTTGTCAATTGTGAACTGGAGAGTTTCATCAGAGGTCTCTTGGGTAATGTTTGGCATAGCTCCCAATTGTCCCTTCTTTGAGACCAAGTTCCTCTGTCTCTCATACAGCCACAATTGTTCGTCTTTTTGGTCCAATGTGTACATCTCTATACAAAATGTACTATTTTCCTGCCAAAAATATTATGCTGCACTCAATTTTGTATCCGTCCTCTGAATTATAGCATTTGTTATTTTAAAAAGCCAATAAAAGAAAAAGTAGAGGTAAGAAAGAAGCAATCATTTTCTGCATATTAGATCTTTGAGGTTTGTGTAATCCGCGACACGTCCTTTGCTACCTACTGTGTGCTTAAGGGTGCCCCCCTTTATAATTTCAGATATGGTTTTGGTGTATTTTCTCAGATATTGGTAAAGGTGTGTTCAATGCTGAATTGTAAGGAATGATTAACCAAACAAACTGTAAATAAATTGTAAAAAATGATTGTTTAGGCCTCAGTGGTGGGGCCAGGTTGGTAACCTAGCTTTTGACTAATGTCATCCACTTTGTGGGCGGACAGTGGTTGTAAACTATTATTTGGCTGGTATAAGGCTGAGATTCAATCCATATATGGGCAGTCTGGTTGTACCCAAGTAAACCCAACAATTGGCTTGGGTACAAACAGCTTGTTGGATTTTGTTGCATGCAATTAATGCCGGAGGCTATAGCCACTAGCAGTAATCATTTTGTTCTGCCCCCCAGCCACCATAACACAATAATGCTGTGGGAGGCATTCTCTCATCAACAAAGTCAATGTTGAGGGGGGAAATTGAGCAATTTTCGAATCATCTATTGGCTCCTTTAGTGACTAAGCATGTTGGCCTGTTAATGGTCAACAGCTGCTCTGTTTGGTTTTAAAGGTTAAAGTTAATTATATAATTAAAATTGATTTAAACCCAATAAAGGGACCACAACCTAAACTTTTTTTTAACAATACCTGTGTTTACTTTAATTTTTAGGTATGTTCTTATGGTATGATGGGTGGTAATAGTGTGTACAATCCTATGGGCTAACCAGTTAACATTGTGAATTGTTTTGCAAGAATAATAAATCGTGGTCAAAATTCTGTGAGCAGCACTTGGTCTTTCCTTCTGCTGTTTCAGCATTCCCTTCCATTACCCTTGTCATTCTTACTTTTGGTGGAGGTAACCTCCACACTTTGCAAAGGAGTGCCCTTCTCTATATACACCTCTGTAGTGTATCTAAAGCCAAAACCTTTTTCTTTAGTTTTGGGTAGAGTGGGTATAGGTTTAAACCTCTGCCAGATTTTCTTTGCTGTCTGTGTATCCACTGTGGAGATTTAGTCTTTCTACCACATTTCCATCATCAGAACAGAAATAGATGAAATACTTCAATGGAGACATCTGTTCTCGTAATAACTGTCTAAGAGCTCATGCACATGGGTGCATTCCTTCTTACAGCATTAACTGGCTGCATTTTGTGGTGCCCAAGAGCTCCTTATACTGAGTACAGCTACCAATAGACATGAATGGGTGTAAACAACTGTATGCAGGAATGCTCTGCTTCTTGCATAAAGTGGCATATGGGTACAGATGTACAGTATGTCTCCAAACACAGACTGTCTGCATTCAGGATTTTATGTCTGTATGCATGCACCACTTTATGCAAGTCACAGCACGTGCCTGAATACAGCTGCCTAAGCCCATTCATCTCTATGGGTTGCGGTACGTAGCACCAGGGGCTTCTGGATGCCAACATACGCAGTGTATTACACTGTAAGGAATATTGCTCCCATGTCCATGAACCCTAAAAAGGGATGTCTCTTACTTCTGGAGAGCTCTTCTCTCATTTCTGTATTGTGTCTACAAGACAAAAATCTCTCCTGGAGCTTTCCAAAATGGAAAAAAACTATTTGGCTTTAGATATGCCTAAGCAATATAATAGGGTTTGTGGAACCAACTATGTTAAAATAATATCAGTATGTTTGCACTGGTATATGTGGTTTATGGTAATGTAATTCTGTGGTTCTGCTTGTTTTTTTTATATTGTATTGTGTTCAGATATTTTCTTTTTATTTACTTTGGTTGGTTTGCTGTGCAGCCTATGCTCTTCTGCATCAGCTGTGTTGTGGAGGAGTAGTTGTCCTTTACAGGACAGACATGCTACTAAAGCCCCGTACACATGTACTGATTGTCGGCCGAACGATCGGCCGTCTTTTGTCCAGGGCTGTCGTGTCTGTTGAAAACTGCAAAAGACAGCACACAAATTTTGTCGGCCAACAACAGCCGACTGCAGAAGTGATGTCATGTGATGGTTAACTTTCCTTGTCTTTTTTCTTTTCTGAGCATGCCCAGTCTTGCAATTCTGCTGTCTGTCGGCCGAAATCTGTACTGACTGGCGAACAATCGGCCCTTCTGGTGTTGGCCAACAAAAATTTTAATGCCTGCACGACAGATTCTGCACGTGTAATGCCTCGTACACACGTGCAGATTGTCGGCCGAAAAGATTCGGCCGATGACCGATCGGCCGATTGTAGGCTTGTTAGTATGATGCTTCCGACAGCCGACAGCGCACTTTCGGCCGAACAGAATCTGTCGTGCAGGCATTAAAATTTTTGTATGCCGACACCAGAACGGCCGATTGTTTGCCAGTCAGTACAGATTTCGGCCGACTTTGCAGAATTGCAAGACTGGGCATGCTCAGAAAAGAAAAAAGACAAGGAAAGTTAACCATCACATGCCATCACTTCTGCAGTCGGCTGTTGTTGGCCGACAATATTCGTGTGCAGTCTTTTGCAGTTTTCAACAGACACAACAGACCTTGGACAAAAGACGGCCGATCGTTCGGCCGACAATCTGCACGTGTGTACGAGGCATAAGCCAAAAACCTCACCAGCAGATTGCAGTCCTCCCTAAAATCACAAACAACAGACTGATATTACAAGGAAGGGTTGTAGCCATGAACAGATTTCAGTGAGTGATGATCACAGTAAATGAAAGTAAATAAAATGGCTGAATTGCAATGAAAGCAGCCAGTAAAGGCGCACAATTAATAAACTGTAGGGTGGATTTACTAAAGGCAATTGGACAATGCACTTTGCAATTGCAGTTGCACTCATTTTTCCCAGAGCTTAATTATTGTGGTGAAGCTTTACTTGGAAAGAATACACAATCAGGTACAAAGAAAATAAAAAAACAGCGTTGTTGCATTGTTGCTTGCACATGATTGGCTGACGGAAATCAGCAGAGCTTTCCTACATCCTCTAAGCTCTTGGGAAATTTAATGCAACTGCTTGTGCAGAGTGAAACTGCACTTGCAAAGAGCAGAGTCAATTTGCCTTTTAATAAATCCACCGGTGTGTGTGTGACTTTATAAATCTTCTGCTGAACGGTAGTGGTCATTGCTGATCACCAAGGAATTTGGCCTGATAGGATGGCTAAAATATGTAGGAAGAATACTTACCTGTTTTATATTTGGCAATAGAAAAATGCATTTTCTCCATCTTTCTTGAGACCCCATAACTGCTGTTAGCATTTTTTAAATGCCCATACCATTAAAATGTGCATACCGGTAAACAAGATCTCCTATAGAGGTTCTAATGATAAATATTTGTACACGCACAGTTTTTTTGTATTACAACATAGTTTTTTTTTCATGCCCTTTGGTTGGCTTAAGCACATTTCTTAGCTTAAGGATCTGGGAAGATCATTTCTTTTTTAATTTATGTTTCAGAAAAATATTCACATGCGCATTTTCCCCCTGGGCCAATAAGATATGGTTGGTTGGTGACCCTGAGTAGAGATACCATACAATACAGATATCTATCAGTGTAGAATGCACAGTCAGTGACACCTCCTGGGCATTATATAGCTACAGCTTCATTTGTGGTTCTGAGATGTTATGTGATATAATGTCAATCGCCACAAAGGAAACTGGATAATGTAAAATGAGTGTTTTTTGGAACATTATACCTACCAGTAAATATGTTATTATGGCACTTTTTTAGCCCACTAAAATCTGTTCTATCATTAAAAGGCACGTTGACTATGTTTTTCCCTGCTGTCCTCCCCTGGCATATGCAAACTAGGACCATATTGGATTAATTGAACATCAGTGAGTGAGCATGTGTGTGCAAATGCTGGCCCATGATAAAAATGTAATATAACGATCCATCCCTACTCTTGTTCATTTATTTTTAACCACTTAAGCCCCGGAAGACTTTACCCCCTTCCTGACCAGGGCCTATTTTGCTATTCGGCACTGCGTGACTTTAACGGAGAATTGCGCGGTCGTGCGACGCTGTACCTAAACAAATTTGATGTCCTTTTTTTCCCACAAACAGAGCTTTCTTTTGGTGGTATTTGATCACCTGTGTGATTTTTTGATCATGCGCTATAAACAAAAAAAGAGCATCAATTTTGCAAAAATAACAATATTTTTCACATTTTTTTATATGAAATTCCCCCCCCCCCCCCCAAAAAAAATTTAAAAATCGAAATTTTTTAACATTTTCTGCCAATTTGTTTTATGCTGCATATGTTTGGTAAAAAAAATCACAAAAAGCATATTTTGATTGGTTTGCGCAAAAGTTATCGCGTTTACTAACAAAGGGAAACATTTTTGTAATTTTTGTTGTTTTTTTTTAACGCGTAATGGCGGCGATCTGCGATTTTTTTGCGGTACTGCGACATTGCGGCGGACAGATCGGACCCTTGACTGACATTTTTGACACTTTTGGGGTTACCAGTGACATTACTACAGTAATCGGTGCTATAAATATGCACTGTTACTGTAAAATTACACTGGCAGGGAAGGGGTTAACTTTTTTTGAGAGGGAGGGGCTATGTGTGTCCCTAGGGGCGTGATTCTAACTGTGATTGGCTGTGGCTTGAGGTGTAGGAACAGTGATCAACGGTCCTACATAGTAGAACCGTATGATCACTATTTCTACACAGGGGAGAATGACAGGCGACTTGTTTACATTAGCCGCCTGCCTTTCTCCCTCTCCACGACGATCGCGAGTGACCGGAGGACGATCGGGTCCACCGGTCACACGCGCGGTGGGGGTCCGCGACCGCGCGGAAGCGTGCCTCCGTCGGCGCGCGCTCGCTCCTGAAACCCTCACAGGCTAGCGACATAGTACTACGTCGCTTTGCCTGTGAGTGGCTGACCGCCGCAGTAAATAGTCGTGCGGCTAAATCAGGTCCTATATATCTGTTTTACAGTGCTAATGGGAATCTACAGTTGGAGCCCCACAACCTTGTCCAGTTCCTTACACTCAAGTTCTGTTTGATGGAGTGACTGACAGAATCCTAGCACTTTATAAAGTATTTATACTATTTATCTTGGACTGAATATAACCTTACTGTGGAAGATATGCAAGGCCTCAATCCCAAGCAAACTTCTGTCCACCTTGACCATTGTTATGCAGTGTCAAACCAGAGAAAAAAGTTTTTTTCTACGGTGTATTGTTTCTCTGATAACTTGCTAGCAAAATGTCTTGATGGAAATTGCTGTCATTTAGGTTATAATTGCCAGGAATTTTCAGCTGATATTTTTCCCAAGAAAAACATGAACTGCATTGAAGTCTGTCTGGTTCAAATTCTCTCCTTGTCCACTCAGAGGCAAACTCATATTAGAAGCTAAACGGCTGTGTACGCAGACAGCCTGATCTGCATAATAAGATGGCGAGAGCCTGCGCCTCCTTTATTTCTCTACCGATTTAAGTCCTAATTTTATTTAGTTTGAGAAGGGCATGTCAGTCACTTATAAAGAAAACTATTTCCCCACAAATAAAACGAGATTTCTCCTGTGCTAAGTGGCTGTGGACAGCTCTGAAATACAAACATATTCCCATTATGTACCAAAAGATGTGGGTTTTTTTTCTCTTTTCAGTGGAGCAGCAGTGCTGGGGTAGCACTAACATAGAAGCTGGTGACAGTGAAGAAAATCAGAATTCATTTGTTTATCTATTTATTTTTGGGGCAGTGTGTATATAGCAAAGACAGAGCACTCAAAAAGTAAAGTAGATCCTCCTGTCCTCCAGAACCCCATTGCAGCAGGATAGGCAGTCTTTTCAAGCATATTTTTTACACAAAGTAAACCCGATCTATGTATCAGGTGGGGTTTCATTCTTTTACTGTGAGTGAAGTAACAGAAGTACGCTGGACTGGTGGAGTGGACAATGGCTCTGCATGTCCCTTCAACTGCAACACATACATCAGTACAAGTATGTAATGACATGGGACCAAGCATCATATGGAGGAGCACTATACATTAACCACTTTACCACCGGAGGATTTTTCTGTCTTACGTCCAGGCCACTTTTTGCGATTTGGCACTGTGCAAATTTAACTGACAATTGCGCAGTCATGCAATGCCTTACCCAAACAAAATTTACGTCCTTTTTTCCCCACAAACAGAGCTTTCTTTTGGTGGTATTTGATCACCTGTGTGATTTTAATTTTTTGCAATATTAATTAAAAATGCGACAATTTTGAAAAAATAACAATTTTTTTCTACTTTGACAGTTAAAAAATATCCAATATATTCAATTTTTGTCATATATTTAGGCCAAAATGTATTTAGCTACATGTCTTTGACAAAAAAAATTCTCAATGAGCGTATTTTTAACCGCTTTATGACCGGAAGGTTTTACCCCATTCCTGACCAGGCCATATTTTGCGATTCGGGAATGTGTTATTTTAACGGACAATTGCGCGGTCGTGCAATGCTGTACCCAAATTAAATTTATGTCCTTTTTTCCCCACAAACAGAGCTTTCTTTTGGTGGTATTTGATCACCTGTGCGATTTTTACTTTTTGCGCTATAAACAAAAAAAGAGCGACAATTTTGAAAAAATAACAATATTTTTCACATTTTTTTTATATGAAATTCCCCCCCCAAAAAATGTAAAAATCAAAATTTTTTATCATTTTAGGCCAATTTGTTTTCTGCTACATATTAAGCGTAATTTGATTGGTTTGCGCAAAAGTTATTGCGTTTACTAACTAAGGGAAAGATTTCTGTCATTTTTGGTGTTTTTTTTTTTAACGAGTAATGGCAGCGATCTGCGTTTTTTTTTTGCGGGACTGCGACATTTCGGCAGACAGATCGGACCCTTGACTGACATTTTTGACACTTTTGGGGGTACCAGTGACATCACTACAGTAATCAGTGCTATACATATGCACTGTTACTGTAAAAATTACACTGGCAGGGAAGGGGTTAATTTTTATTGGAGAGGGAGGGGTTAATGTATGCCTGGTGCTGAGTGACACAGGGACAGATCGCAGGTTCAGCTAAGCTGAACCCTGCAATCTGACCCTGCCTGTCACTTAGGAGGTCCACACTAGATCCCCGACGATCGGGGAAGAGCAGCGGTGATCACTGCTGCTCCTCCCCTGGCCCGACTCCCGCTGTAACTGAATACAGCGGGAGCGAGCCTCCGGCGGCGCACGCACGCCGCCGAGAGAGGGGCATGTCTGGTGACGTAGGTCTACGTCGCCAGACGATAACGAGCCACTTTGCCGCAGTACAGTCAACATGACTGGTCGGCAAGTGGTTAAAGTGGATGTAAACCCTCACATATACCCAGTGAAGTGAAAAGCCTCAGATACACAGAGATGAGACAAATCTCCCTACATAAGTTTTACATGTATATCTACTCTCTTCAGCTTTAAATGCTGTTTAGAAATTGAACATTGTGTTAGAATTTGTTCTTCCTCTTTTATCTGTGGGAGTGGAGTCATGACACACACTGTGTGACAGATGATTGGAGGAAAGGCACACATCCCCCCCCCTCCACATAGGCAGAGGAACGAAGATACTTGCAGAGCTATGCTGTGAATAGACCATCTCTCTGCTTATCTGTCTCTACGTTCCCACCCAAAGCAAACTTCCAACTGCTTTTATCTCCTGTGTCGGAGAACTTGTCAGAAGTTATCATGCTGATAACAGAAGAATGGAGCAGTAGAAAAACAGGGACTTAGGGCTTTTGGAGAAACACTACAGATATATGTGCCTAGGTCAGATTTAATTAATGGGGTTTAGGGGACAGCCTTAATGTTGGATTCTTCACATGACCGCAGCCTGAGCATTGGTGAGCAAGTGTTCAAGTGAAGTGTTACCCCACATGCATGGGAGCAGATAGGCCCCACCCACAGTTGGAACGTGACTTCTTGGGTAAAATTCTAGATTTTCAGGATTCCCTAACTCCTCAGAAAAAAATCTAAACTTTATCAAGCCATCACGTCTGTGCAACACAGACCCAAATTAAAACCTAACTCTACTGATGCAAAATTATCTAATCATAGCCTAACACAGATATCAAATTCCTAACAAAAAAAGTCTTGCAAACAAGACTGACATAAGCATAGGAAACCTGATCTATAGAATTCAAGTAAGCTTCATGCCACTTAAACAAGCATTCAACAATGTGTTCAGGATAACTCTCCTAATAGCGGCTACTAGGAAATGTAATATTCTCATTCATTATTAAAAAATCCATTGATTTGCTGTCTTAGCCATACTTATTCTTCCCCCTACACAAACAGGGCTCTTGTTCTGTTTTGTAATTGGATATCTGTTCTCTATTTGATTTCAACTGCCTTCATTTCCCATTGGCCGTGGGAACAAACAAAGCTGTCCATTATCTTGCTCTTATTTGAAATAGCTATACAGTCCTTGGCTAATTTTTTTAGTGTAAACCAGATGTAATGGGTGTTGAAATTGCATAACACCCCTATAATCTCAGTGCGGTTTCCCCATCTTTTCCATAAATGTAAGGCTCATCTCATGGCCTGGACTAAGTACCCGCTCTCTTGGCTTGGCCAAATAGCTGCAGTTAAAATGACTTACCAAAATTACTTTACCTAATTGGAGTCTTACGCTTCCTGGTCCCCTGAAGTCTAAGAATTTTACAGCAATATATATATATATATATATATATATATAGCCAAAAGGTAGGCCATGATTATCTCAACACAGTCTAAACTCAGTTAAAGGGACTTGTAAAGGCAGAAGGTTTTTTTAACCTAATGCATATGCATTAAGATAAAAAAAAACTTCTGTGTGCAGAAGCCCCTCTTAGCCACCCTAATACTTACCTGAGCCCCATCTCTATCCAGCGATGTTGCAGGAGTGTCTCAGTTGTCCTGGACTTCCCTCCTCATTGGCTGAGACAGCAACGCGTCACGATTGCTGTCAATCAAAGTCGGCCAATCAGGAGAGAGAGGAGGTGGGGCCTTGGTCAGGGCTCCATGTCTGAACTGACACAGGGAGCTGTGACTCGGCTCAGGTGCTTGCTGTGGGAGCACTCAACAGGAGGTAGGAGCACTGAAGAAGAATCCAAGAAGAGGCCACTCTGTGCAAAACCAACTGCACAGAGAAGGTAAGTTAAACGTGTTTGTTATTTAAAAAAAAAAAAAAAAAAGTGAGACTTTACAATCACTTTAAGGCCTAGAAATCCCACATTTACTAAAACTCTATTAAGCTGCACAGCTGCCCATCCTTACTAAATATGACACCTCTATGGAAATCCCTCTCTGAGTCTAGACCCTGATTTACTAAATCTGGAGAGAACAAAATCTGATGCAGCTGAGCAGGGTAGCCAATCAGCTTCAAGCTTCAGCTTCTTCAAATACGCTTTGGCAAAAAAAATAAAACATGGAAGCTTATTGGTTTTCTATGCAGTACTGCACCAGATTTTAGTAAATCAACCCCCAAGTATTAAAGCGGAGTTCCACCTAAAACAAAAAAAATGACATAAAAATACCCCCGGGACAGTCAGGGCTAGTGCACAATGGATAGCCTCTGTACTGTCCCAGGTTGCACTTACCTTTTAGAAGAAATACTTACCTTGAAAATTTCTTCTCCAGCGCTGCCATCTCAGGTGTGGGCAGCTGAAGCCAGCGCGATCCTCTTCTGTTTCCTCTTCCGTCCTCTTCGGTCCCACGATACACTGCACCGGCCCCGCCGTCACTTCCGGGGCTGCAGTGTCATCCCTGCACAGCTTCTGGGCATGCCCAGAAGCTGTTTAGCAAGGTATGACGTGCCAGCACCGGAACTGACGTCGGGGCCGGTGCAGGCGCATTGATTCCGGGGAGCGATGACGTTCAGCTCCCAGGAATCATTGCAAAGCCAGGAAGTGACGGCGGCGGCCATGGCCGCAGAGGAAGGAAGAGGAAGTAAGGTAAGTATATTTTCTTCTAAAACAAGGTAAGTAAAAAAAATAAATTGTGATTATCCATTTGTTTTTCAGGTGACCCGGAGCAAGAAGATGGACCGAAGTTCAATTTTAGGGTGGAACTCCACTTTAATACCAGAAGTGTTTGTTTCATAAAATTGCGAATCTATGTGGAAGCCGCATTGCCTTGTGAATTTCCCCCTGTATAGTGACATCCCTAACTTTAATCAAACAGAGCACCCACCCTAGGACATATTGAGCAATAATTAGATAAAAGGCAGGTATGCCTGGGGGTATCTAATGTATTTATTATTTATTAATGGATGCTGTAATGTGCATTAACAAGTATGCATTAACACTTCACCACGGAACACTTAACTATGAATAGGACTTCAATGTTATCATTTATTATCATGCAGCGATAACAGAATAACAAACCTTTTTTCTGCAAAAGCAATGAAGGCTGCTGAAAAAATCCTTTGTGAACTAAACTAACTTAGTTGACTTTATGCACTCAGCAGTACAATATAAGCTGCTGACAGCTAAGTGAGATGATGCTATTTGTATGATACTGTTCACATATACTCACAACAGTACATCCTTTTTATTACATTTTCTGTTATTATTAGATGCCAGTACAGACTTCCATTACATCTTTTACAAGTCCTATGAACACACAAATCCATTGAAAACTGATAGGATGATCACAGTGAGCTAATGCAGAAATTTGCATGGCGATGGTTGCTGGTCGCTAAAGATACAACAGCAAAAACACATACATTTTGCAAAGTTAGCAGGAAAGTTGCACAGACACACACAATAAAGTAGACATCTTTTTTTTTTTTTATAATGCATACACAGTGGTTACCTAGTGATAGTTAAAACAACCTGTAGCTCCAGATATACAGGCAGCTGAAGTTATATACAAATCTAAATGTTCCCATAAAACAAAACATTTAAAGTGGTTGCAAACCCTTTACATATACCCAGTGAAGTGACTAGTCTCAGACAATACACAGAGATGAAGCAAATCCTCCTACGTAAGTTGTATCTACTTATCTGCAGCCTCTACAGCCTCTTAAAACACATCAAATAAAAGTTGTTCTCAGCTCCAGAAGGCAGGGGGCTGGGATTTGATGTCACACACTGAACAGCTCAGAAAGGAAAGCTGTCTGTAATCTGAGACCTGAGCAGAAGGCAGGGGCACACCCCCCTCTATGCAATCTTCTAAGGAAACATGCACAGCTGACGCTATCAATTGCAGGCTGTGTGTTGGACCTCCCCTCCCCAATTACCATGTCAAGTTATTTTAACTGTAGCTAACTCGTGTTGTCTACTCATTTGCAATACGCACATTCATAGCCGGTTTACCTAAAGCGTAACTCCACTTTTGTTGAGGAAAAACACAATCCCCTCTAAGTGATCTCTGTACATTGCAGGGATTATAACAAACTTTGTTGCAGATTCCTACCTTTTGTTATTCTGAAGAAATTGTTGTTTGTTCCTCTGTGCTGAGTGGGTCTAATGGGAGTGGTTTCATAATTATCTGTCAGCTAAGGCAGCTGCAGGGCTCTAATGAGGAAAGCTGCCGGGCCTGCATCCCTTTAGACATGTTCCTATTGGGAGTTTCTCACCAAAAGTGACATTTTTGTTGCAGGGGATGCCAGAAATCTGACTTGTATCTTTTGCAGACTTCTGGGGAAATTGGTGAGCCAATCACACAAGCAGGAAATTAAGTTTCTGGGGTGTGGTCAGTACACATTCTGTGTACAGAACAGCTCCAGGAAGCCATATTGCTTTGCATTTTCAGAAAGTTACAAAAGCTGAAGATTGAAAAGGAAAGGTAATTTTTAATAACATTCAATTTACAATATGATTTGCGTCACAATTGTACACACTACATTGTTTTTTTCTTTATTTTCTGATTTTTTTTTTTTTTACCCTTTAACTTTAACCTGAAGTTGCATAATACAGGGAGTGCAGAATTATTAGGCAAATGAGTATTTTTGAGGATTAATTTTATTATTGAACAACAACCATGTTCTCAATGAATCCAAAAACTCATTAATATCAAAGCTGACTATTTTTGGAAGTAGTTTTAGTTTGTTTTTAGTTTTAGCTATTTTAGGGGGATATCTGTGTGTGCAGGTGACTATTACTGTGCATAATTATTAGGCAACTTAACAAAAATCAAATATACAGTATACCCATTTCAATTATTTATTTTTACCAGTGAAACAAATATAACATCTCACCATTCACAAATATACATTTCTGACATTCAAAAACAAAACAAAAACAAATCAGTGACCAATATAGCCACCTTTCTTTGCAAGGACACTCAAAAGCATGCCATCCATGGATTCTGTCAGTGTTTTGATCTGTTCACCATCAACATTGCATGCAGCAGCAACCACAGCCTCCCAGACACTGTTCAGAGAGGTGTACTGTTTTCCCTCCTTGTAAATTTCACATTTGATGATGGACCACAGGTTCTCAATGGGTTTCAGATCAGGTGAACAAGGAGGCCATGTCATTAGCTTTTCTTCTTTTATACCCTTTCTTGCCAGCCACGCTGTGGAGTACTTGGACGCGTGTGATGGAGCATTGTCCTGCATGAAAATCATGTTTTTCTTGAAGGATGCAGACTTCTTCCTGTACCACTGCTTGAAGAAGGTGTCTTCCAGAAACTGGCAGTAGGACTGGGAGTTGAGCTTGACTCCATCCTCAACCCGAAAAGGCCCCACAAGCTCATCTTTGATGATACCAGCCCAAACCAGTACTCCACCTCCACCTTGCTGGCGTCTGAGTCGGACTGGAGCTCTCTGCCCTTTACCAATCCAGCCACGGGCCCATCCATCTGGCCCATCAAGACTCACTCTCATTTTATCAGTCCATAAAACCTTTGAAAAATCAGTCTTGAGATATTTCTTGGCCCAGTCTTGACGTTTCAGCTTGTGTGTCTTGTTCAGTGGTGGTCGTCTTTCAGCCTTTCTTACCTTGGCCATGTCTCTGAGTATTGCACACCTTGTGCTTTTGGGCACTCCAGTGATGTTGCAGCTCTGAAATATGGCCAAACTGGTGGCAAGTGGCATCTTGGCAGCTGCACGCTTGACTTTTCTCAGTTCATGGGCTGTTATTTTGCGCCTTGGTTTTTCCACACGCTTCTTGCGACCCTGTTGACTATTTTGAATGAAATGCTTGATTGTTCGATGATCACGCTTCAGAAGCTTTGCAATTTTAAGAGTGCTGCATCCCTCTGCAAGATATCTCACTATTTTTGACTTTTCTGAGCCTGTCAAGTCCTTCTTTTGACCCATTTTGCCCAAGGAAAGGAAGTTGCCTAATAATTATGCACACCTGATATAGGGTGTTGATGTCATTAGACCACGCCCCTTCTCATTACAGAGATGCACATCACCTGATATGCTTAATTGGTAGTAGGCTTTCGAGCCTATACAGCTTGGAGTAAGACAACATGCATAAAGAGGATGATGTGGTCAAAATACTCATTTGCCTAATAATTCTGCACTCCCTGTATAGAGGTGGTCAACTGTGTGTTAGTGTTCTATTCTTTGTTTATCTTTTTTTTTTTTTTAAAGTATATTGTTTGCAGTAGTACAACAGGGAAAATATCTATCAAATCTCACCATAGATGGGTCATATTCTTTTATCTTTCTAAGGTATTTTGTTGCAATATCTACAGTGTGGATACAGTTTTCATGGAGCCTTTTAGATCACAGAGATCCATGTTTCCTACCATACCAGCTGTATATGGAACCATACAGAGGATTTTACATCAATCTAAAGGAAGGCAACGATGATGGATTGCATTGTTATCTATAACTGTGTTTTTAAAAATTGGCACAATATATGTGTTACATATAGTTCACCAATAAAATGATATAGAGTGGCATGGGTTTGCTCAACCAAAAGCCATTTCACAATGTCATTATTAGCCAATACTGCTTAAAATAAGGAGGCTATTGCAAGAAGGATGCATTGCTTACAGATGAAGGTATCTGTGGCTCCTATCAAGTGGTCAGAGCTGCCTTTGAGTGAGAAAGAGTGGGAAAGAACCATTGAAACCTAAGAAAAGATTATAACTGTCTTTACAGAGTCATAAAGTGTGATGCTATTACAGAGTCATTGAAATGATTTAGTCTCTCCTAAAGGGCCAGTAACCAAGAAAACCTGATGAAGGCAAACACAAGTGCCATTAAATTGGGTATAATAATGAGGACTCATTTGGCAAACTGATATTAGTAATAGATATTACACATCACAGAAAGTCATACATTTTAGTAATACATAAGGCTAAAACACTATCCCGCAGGAAAAGCTGACATGTTTCAGCCTAAAAAAGGCCTTAGCCATAGCTAATGAAACATATGACATTTTTCACAATGGAACTTTCTGTGATGCAGACTATCTATTACCAATATCCTATTGGAAGCAAGCTGGCAGAAGCTGGAGTCAGGCTTCAGAGCCCCACAGGTTGTTTGACTGGGGTATAAGGATTCAGCACTTCTCTTGCTTTTTTCAGTCTGTCTGAGCTATGTTTGCTACTATATTTTTGGGGTATCCTGCATTCCTAACCCTCTTTTCCAAAAGTTTATATAGCAATAAAATTACAAAAAAACTAAAGTGACTGGTGCCCAACTATCTTTAACCCTACTATAAGCAAAGTATCCAACACCAAGAGTTAAATGTTTGCCTGAAACAACAATTTGGGGGTCACTCCAAACCAGCCTATATATATATATATATATATATATATATATAGCCAGCATTTAGAATGTGATTAGAAGTATGAAAAGGGGGGTCATGAGGGGTAGGGGGAGTGGAACAATAAGACAGTGGAAGATACGTATCACAGATTTAGGAGTGTGACAGGTCAGACTATTTGATGATACAACTAAATAAGGGTCAGTAGCTAATGGCGAAGTGCCCAGTAGTCATGACCAGGACAGTGTAATAAGGAGAAAATATCACTTGAGGATGACGAACGATATTTCTACATCTCCATCATTTTGGTTTTAGATCTATTAACTAATACCCATCAGTACAGTTCTGTCATATTGGGTCTTGTGTTGAGCTTTTCTATTGCATGGCCTCTCTCTTTTTTTCTTTGTTGAATTTGACTGCTGCTGTTGACAACAGAATTACCCACAAAAACTTTGAACTGCTGCGTAGTACGACAGTAAAACAGGGAACTTGGTATGGAACCAAAACAGCAGTTTATACAACCTTACAGTGATTGTAAAGTCTTGTTTTTTTAAAAATAACAAACATGTTATACTTACCTGCTCTATGCAGTTGGTTTCCACAAAACAGCCCAGATATTACTCTTCTCGGGTCCCTCTTCAGTGCTCCTGGCCCCTCCCTCCTGTTGAGTGCCCCCACAGCAAGCATCTTGCTTTGGAGGCACCTGAGCCGAGTCATAGTGCCAGACATAGAGCCGTGACCAGGCCCCGCCCCCTCTCTCTCCTGATTGGCTGAATCATTTTGATTGACAGAAGCGGAAGCAAATCGCACCACACTGCTGTCTCAGCCAATGAAGAGGGGAGTCCAAGGCAGCTTAGACACTCCTGCAACATCGCTGGATAAAGATGGGCTCAGGTAAGTATTAGGGGGGGTTGCTGTACAAAGAAGTTTTTTTTTTATCTTTATGCATAGAATGCATTAGGGTAAAAACACTTTCGGTCTTTACAATCCCTTTAACTCTCTTGAAGGGACAATCTCCTGGTAGCTTCTACAAGATTGAGCAGAACTGTTCTGCAATGCATGGTTCCCATGATATTCTCAGGGACAGACTTCCCTCTGGTTTCAATTCCTGCAATTCCTTGGAGTTTATAAGGTGTCAGCCTGTTTCAACATTTAAACTCCACACATTTATACATTTTAAGCTATACTGTCTTGTAGGCCACAAAAGTAATTGTTGCCTGGATAGTGTTTCTCTTGAAAAAACATTCACCATTCAGTGGGTTAACTGATGCATCAGCAGATATTTTTAACCAGTGTGACCAGCAATGTTCCTGTCTACGTCAGTTAATCTGTTCATTGCTCGTGCGCTTTTTTAAAAAAAAGACTTGTGGCCATTTTTCTCATTTTTCTGAAATGGAAGGTAAATAAAGCATAATTAGCCCATCTATGCCCAGCTTCACTAACCTATGTTGTTTTCTTCTGCTGCTTTGTGATGTATTTACTGACATAATTACTGTGCAAGCATTTTAGGCAGGTGTGAAAAAAAATGCTTTAAATTAACCACTTTACCACCGGAGGATTTTGCTGTCTTCCGTCCAGGCCACTTTTTGCGATTCGGCGCTGTGCGACTTCAACTGACAATTGCGCGGTCGTGCGACGCCGTACCCAAACAAAATTTACGTCCTTTTTTTCCCACAAACAGAGCTTTCTTTTGGTGGTATTTGATCACCTGTGCGATTTTTACTTTTTGCGCTATAAACAAAAAAAGAGCGTTTATTTTGAAAAAATAACAATATTTTTAACATTTTTTTATATGAAATTCCCCCCAAAAAAGATGTAAAAACCAATTTTTTTAAAAATTTTTGGCCAATTTGTTTTATGCTACATATGTTTGGTAAAAAAAATCGCAATAAGCGTATTTTGATTGGTTTGCGCAAAAGTTATTGCGTTTACTAACAAAGGGAAAGATTTCTGTCATTTTTGGTGTTTTTTTTTAACGCGTAATGGCGGCGATCTGCGATTTTTTTTTGCGGGACTGCGACATTGCGGCGGACAGACCGGACCCCTGACTGACATTTTTGACACTTTTGGGGGTACCAGTGACATTACTGCAGTAATCAGTGCTATAAATATGCACTGTTACTGTAAAAATGACACTGGCAGGGAAGGGGTTAATTTTATTGGAGAGGGAGGGGTTAATGTATGCCTGGTGCTTACTGACGTGTAGGGGGGGAGGTGACTGTGTGAGTCATGGACAGATCGGATGTCCAGCTATGCTGAACAGTCCGATCTGTCACTCCCTGTCACTATGGAGATCCGCCCGCTGTGTTTACACACAGCGGGCGGATCTCCAGACTCGATCCCCGACGATCGGGTAAGAGCAGCGGCGATCGCCGCTGCTCCTCCCCTGGCCCGACTCCCGCTGTGAATGAAAACAGCGGGAGCGAGCCTCCGGCGGCGCGCAAGCGCCGCCCAGAAGGGGGAGTGTCCAATCACGTTAATACTACGTGGCTGGACGATAACGAACCACTCTGCCGCAGTAGTATTACTGTGAGCGGTTGTAGAGTGGTTAAGAACGCTTACAGAAATAGAAGTCTTAATAGTTTGTTTTTATCAAAAAAAAGTGAGAAGAGAAATCAAATCAATCTTTAGTGTGACCACCCCTTGCCTTCAAAACAGCATCAATTATTCTAGGTACACTTGCACACAGTTTTTTAAGGGACTCAGCTGGTAGGTTGTTCCAAAAATCTTAGAAAACTAACCACCAGATCTTCTGTGGGTGTAGGCTGTCTCAAATCCTTCTGTCTCTTCATTTTATCCCCAACAAAGGTTGATGTTGAGATCAGGGATTTGTGGAGGTCAGACCATCACTTCCAGGACTCCTTTTTCTTCTTTATGCTAAAGATAGTTCTTAATGACATTGGCTGTATGCTTGGTGTCGTTGTCCTGCTACAGAACAAATTTGGGGCCAATCACATGCCTCCCTGATGGTATGGCATGATGGATAAATATCTGCCTGTATTTCTCAGCATTGAGGGCACCACTGATCCTGACCAAATCTTCAACTCTGTTTGCAGAAATGCAGCCCAAACTTGCAAGGAACCTCCACCATGCATCACTGTTGCCCCCAGACACTCATTATTGTACCATTCTCCAGCCCTTCACTGAACAAACTGTCTCCTGCTACAGCAAATACTTTAAATTTTGACTCATCAATTTCAGAGCACCTGCTGTCATTTTTCTGCACCCCACTTCTATGTTTTGCATGCATAGCTGAGTGGCTTATCCTTGTTTCCATTTTGGATGTATAGCTTTTTGGCCACAATTCTTCCATGAAGACCACTTCTGGCTACACTTCTCTGGTCAGTAGATGGGTGTACCTTGGTCCCACTGGTTTCTGTCAGTTGCTAATGGCACTGCTGGACATCTTCCAGTGTCGATGGAAAATCAGCATCTGCTGCATTAAAGTGGAGTTCCACCCTAAAATGATACTTACCTCCATCTTTTCCCTCCGGGTCACCTGAAAAACAAATGGATAATCGCAATTTTTATTTTTTTTTACTTACCTCGTTTAGAAGAAAATATACTTACCTTACCATCCACTTCCTCCTTCCTCGGCCACGGCCCACATTGTCACTTCCGCTTTGCAATGATTCCTGGGAGCTGAACGTCATGGCTCCCAGGAATCAATGTGCCTGCACTGGCCCCGACGTCAGTTCCGGTGTAGGCTCGTCATACCTTGCAAAACAGCTTCTGTGCATGCCCAGAAGCTGTGCAGGGATGACGCTGCAGCACCAGAAGTGACGGCGGGGCTGGTGCAGTGCATCATGGGACCAAAGAAGACGGAAGAGGACACAGAAGAGGATTGCGCTGGCTTCAAGCTGCCCACACCTGAGATGGCAGCGCTGGACAATACATTTTCAAGGTAAGTATTTCTTCTTGCAGGTAAGTGCAACCCGGGACAGATCAGAGGCTAGCCATTGTGGAATGCACTAGCCCTGACTGTCCCGGGGGTATTTTAGAAACATAGAAACATAGAATGTGTCGGCAGATAAGAACCATTTGGCCCATCTAGTCTGCCCAATATATCTGAATCCTCTGAATAATCCCTGGCCCTATCTTATATGAAGGATAGCCTTATGCCTATCCCATGCATGCTTAAACTCCTTCACTGTATTTGCAGCTACCACTTCTGCAGGAAGGTTATTCCATGCATCCACTACTCTCTCAGTAAAGTAATACTTCCTCATATTACTTTTAAACCTTTGCCCCTCTAATTTAAAACTGTGTCCTCTTGTGGTAGTTTTTCTTCTTTTAAATATGCTCTCCTCCTTTACCGAGTTGATTCCCTTTATGTATTTAAAAGTTTCTATCATATCCCCTCTGTCTCTTCTTTCTTCCAAGCTATACATGTTAAGGTCCTTTAACCTTTCCTGGTAAGTTTTTTCCTGCAATCCATGTACTAGTTTAGTAGCTCTTCTCTGAACTCTCTCTAGAGTATCTATATCCTTCTGGAGATATGGCCTCCAGTACTGCGCACAATACTCCAAGTGAGGTCTCACCAGTGTTCTGTACAGCGGCATAAGCACTTCTCTCTTTCTACTGCTTATACCTCTCCCTATACATCCAAGCATTCTGCTGGCATTTCGTGCTGCTCTATTACATTGTCTTCCCACCTTTAAGTCTTCTGAAATAATTACTCCTAAATCCCTTTCCTCAGATACTGAGGTCAGGACTGTGTCAAATATTCTATATTCTGCCCTTGGGTTTTTACGTCCCAGGTGCATTATCTTGCACTTATCCACATTAAATTTCAGTTGCCAGAGTTCTGACCATTCTTCTAGTTTTCCTAAATCCTTTTCCATTTGGCGTTTCCCTCCAGGAACAGGTTACATATCTTTGTGTCATCAGCAAAAAGACAAACCTTACCATCGAGGCCTTTTGCAATATCACTTATGAAGATATTAAACAAAATTGGTCCCAGTACAGATCCCTGAGGTACCCCACTGGTAACATGACCTTGTTCTGAATGTTGTCCATTGACTACAACCCTCTGTTGTCTGTCACTCAGCCACTGCCTAATCCACTCAACAATATGGGAGTCCATGCTCAATGACTGCAGTTTATTGATAAGTCTTCTATGTGGGACAGTGTCAAAAGCCTTACTAAAATCTAGATATGCAATGTCTACTGCACCTCCACCGTCTATTATTTTAGTCACCCAGTCAAAAAAATCTATAAGATTTGTTTGACATGATCTCCCTGAAGTAAACCCATGTTGTTTTTCATCTTGCAATCCATGGGATTTAAGATGTTCCACAATCCTATCCTTTAATAGGGTTTCCATTAATTTGCCTACTATTGATGTCAGACTCACTGGTCTATAGTTGCTCGATTCCTCCCTACTACCTTTCTTGTGAATGGGCACGACATTTGCCAATTTCCAATCTTCCGGGACGACTCCTGTTACTAATGATTGGTTAAATAAATCTGTTAATGGTTTTGCCAGCTCACCACTAAGCTCTTTTAATAATTTTGGGTGTATCTCATCAGGACCCTGTGACTTATTTGTCTTCACTTTAGACAGCAATCTTAGAACGTCTTCCTCTGTAAAGACACATGCATCAAACGATTCATTAGTCATCCTTTCAAGTGGAGGTCCTTCTCCTTTTTCTTCTGTAAAAACTGAACAGAAGTATTCATTAAGGCAGTCGGCTAGCCCTTTATTCTCTTCTACATACCTTCCGTCCTTTGTTTTTAATTTAGTTATTCCTTGTTTTAATTTCCTTTTTTCATTTATATATCTGAAGAATGTCTTATCCCCCTTTTTCATAGACTGAGCTAGTTTTTCTTCTGCCTGCGCTTTAGAAGTTCTTATAACTTGCTTGACCTCTTTCTGCCTAATCTTGTAGATTTCCTTATCTTCATTGCTCTGGTTTTTTTTATAATTACAAAATGCTAGCTTTTTATTTTTAATGATTTGGGCCACTTCTGCTGAGTACCACAGTGGTCTCTTCCTTTTTTTGCTTTTACTGACAAGTCTAATGCAATTTTCTGTTGCCTTCAATAATGCACCTTTTAAGTAGTCCCATTTCTCCTGGACTCCATGTAATCCGTTCCAGTCTGATAAGGACTCATTTATGACTAATTTCATTTTTGAAAAGTCTGTTTTTCTAAAATCTAAAACTTTTGTTTTTGTGTGGTGTGACTCTTTCACAGTTCTTATATTAAACCACACTGACTGGTGATCACTGGATACCAAGGTTTCGCCTACAATGACATCATATACCGAATCCCCATTTGTGAATACCAGATCCAAAATGGCCTCCCTCCGGGTTGGCTCCTCAACCACTTGTTGCAGAGACAACCCCAGTAGGGAATTTAGAATATCTGTACTCCTGGTAGAACTTGCTATTTTGGTTTTCCAGTTTATATCTGGAAGATTGAAATCTCCCATAATGATAACTTCTCCTTTCATTGTCATTTTAGCTATTTCTTCAACTAGTAGATCATCTAGTTCTTTGACTTGACCAGGTGGTCTATATATCACACCTACACGAGTTACTGCATGATTAGCAAACTGCAACGTAACCCAAACTGACTCTATGTTGGCTTCACCAACTTGTATTAGGTTAGATTTAATGCTATCTTTCACATACAGGGCCACTCCTCCTCCTTTCTTGCCTTCTCTGTCTCTTCTGTATAAAGAGTACCCTGGTATGGTTATGTCCCAGTCATTTCTTTCATTAAACCATGTCTCCGTAACAGCCACTAAATCTACATTCTCAGATGCCATAATTGACCCAAGTTCATTGATTTTTTTACCTAAACTGCGAGCATTTGTAGACAGGACTCTGAGCTTATCATTTCTTAACCTCTGTGCTTCTGACCTGTTCTGGCATTGTTTCGGGGGGCAATTGGACTCTTGTAATTCCACTCTTTTGCCCCCCCTTCCTAGTTTAAATACTCTTTCGCAAATTCTTGGAGTTGTTCACTAAGTACATTTGTTCCTTTGAGAGAAAGATGCAAACCATCTTTTTTGTACAGTTCCTTTCTATTCCAAGTAGAGCTATCATGAGAAACAAAGCCAAATCCTTGCTCTTGACACCATTTACTAAGCCATATGTTGAACTCCTTTATGCGCCTCTGCCTATCATTCTGAACATTATGCACAGGCAGAACTTCAGAAAATGAAATGGTGGATGCAAAATCCTGTACGTCATTTCCAAGTGTGATAAAAGATTTTTTCACCTCTGACACTTCATTGCAAGCCAGGTCATTTGTCCCTAGATGGACAAGAACATCCACGTCCCCTTCCTGCTTTGCTTGCTTAACAATATTAATAATACGTCTTCTATCTCGTCTAGCAGTAGCACCAGGGAGACATCTCACAAAACCATTTTCTTTAAGCTCCACACTTCTTATGATTGAATCACCCAGCAACAGCTGCTTCCTTTGAGACTTCACTTTATCTTTTTTGTCCTTGCTGCAGTCTTGCATACATTAGACATCGGAGTCGATGGTTTCTCACCCTCTGTGCTTGAGTCCATATCCATGTTGTCCTTACATTCTGAGAGTGCTGCAAATGAATTTTGGAGAACCACCGACTGTGGGACATGTCTTCTATCCACCCCTCTAAGTCTTCCTGAACCTACAGTAACCCATCTGCCATTTCTGGGGGTCCTCTGTGGCAGTGGCATTGCAGCAGTCCCAGCTGGAGTTTGTTTAACAGATAATTTAAATATCTCTGATTTCAAAAATGCAATTTCCTGCTGCAGTAAGGAGAATTGTCTACAGATCTGACAGCATCCGAATCTCCAAAGAGTGGAACATGAAATAAATGCAAAACAATTCCTGCACTGAACCAAGTCTGCCATTTTAAAGAGGAGAGAAAAAAAAAAAATAAGAAAATTTGTAAATTTAAGTCAAACAAATCTTACCTTTTTTTTTTCTTTTTTCCACCTTCCAGCCTACCTCCTGACTATCTCCTGCAATATCTCATTCACTGTACTTAAAATGTTGTACTTGCAATGGAGTACTTGCAGCTAATGAATTAGACCAGCTAATTAGTATTTCTCTATATATACACACACTCCTTCACAGCCCCTCCCCCAGCAACAATTGTAGCTCCTTAATGGGCTAGTCTCATTAGCAAATGCACAATAGCAGACACCTGACCAAATTCCTTTCCTCTTCTCAAGCAATGGTCAGCAAAAAGAAACACAGATGAGTTGGTTGCAAACTCCAAGCCAATCTCTTTCAGTATCTCTTCAGTCTCCTGCAATATCTCATTCACTGTACTTAAAATGTTGTACTTGCAATGGAGTACTTGCAGCTAATGAATTAGACCAGCTAATTAGTATTTCTCTATATATACACACACTCCTTCACAGCCCCTCCCCCAGCAACAATTGTAGCACCTTAATGGGCTAGTCTCATTAGCAAATGCACAATAGCAGACACCTGACCAAATTCCTTTCCTCTTCTCAAGCAATGGTCAGCAAAAAGAAACACAGATGAGTTGGTTGCAAACTCCAAGCCAATCTCTTTCAGTATCTCTTCAGTCTCCTGCAATATCTCATTCACTGTACTTAAAATGTTGTACTTGCAATGGAGTACTTGCAGCTAATGAATTAGACCAGCTAATTAGTATTTCTCTATATATACACACACTCCTTCACAGCCCCTCCCCCAGCAACAATTGTAGCACCTTAATGGGCTAGTCTCATTAGCAAATGCACAATAGCAGACACCTGACCAAATTCCTTTCCTCTTCTCAAGCAATGGTCAGCAAAAAGAAACACAGATGAGTTGGTTGCAAACTCCAAGCCAATCTCTTTCAGTATCTCTTCAGTCTCCTGCAATATCTCATTCACTGTACTTAAAATGTTGTACTTGCAATGGAGTACTTGCAGCTAATGAATTAGACCAGCTAATTAGTATTTCTCTATATATACACACACTCCTTCACAGCCCCTCCCCCAGCAACAATTGTAGCACCTTAATGGGCTAGTCTCATTAGCAAATGCACAATAGCAGACACCTGACCAAATTCCTTTCCTCTTCTCAAGCAATGGTCAGCAAAAAGAAACACAGATGAGTTGGTTGCAAACTCCAAGCCAATCTCTTTCAGTATCTCTTCAGTCTCCTGCAATATCTCATTCACTGTACTTAAAATGTTGTACTTGCAATGGAGTACTTGCAGCTAATGAATTAGACCAGCTAATTAGTATTTCTCTATATATACACACACTCCTTCACAGCCCCTCCCCCAGCAACAATTGTAGCACCTTAATGGGCTAGTCTCATTAGCAAATGCACAATAGCAGACACCTGACCAAATTCCTTTCCTCTTCTCAAGCAATGGTCAGCAAAAAGAAACACAGATGAGTTGGTTGCAAACTCCAAGCCAATCTCTTTCAGTATCTCTTCAGTCTCCTGCAATATCTCATTCACTGTACTTAAAATGTTGTACTTGCAATGGAGTACTTGCAGCTAATGAATTAGACCAGCTAATTAGTATTTCTCTATATATACACACACTCCTTCACAGCCCCTCCCCCAGCAACAATTGTAGCACCTTAATGGGCTAGTCTCATTAGCAAATGCACAATAGCAGACACCTGACCAAATTCCTTTCCTCTTCTCAAGCAATGGTCAGCAAAAAGAAACACAGATGAGTTGGTTGCAAACTCCAAGCCAATCTCTTTCAGTATCTCTTCAGTCTCCTGCAATATCTCATTCACTGTACTTAAAATGTTGTACTTGCAATGGAGTACTTGCAGCTAATGAATTAGACCAGCTAATTAGTATTTCTCTATATATACACACACTCCTTCACAGCCCCTCCCCCAGCAACAATTGTAGCACCTTAATGGGCTAGTCTCATTAGCAAATGCACAATAGCAGACACCTGACCAAATTCCTTTCCTCTTCTCAAGCAATGGTCAGCAAAAAGAAACACAGATGAGTTGGTTGCAAACTCCAAGCCAATCTCTTTCAGTATCTCTTCAGTCTCCTGCAATATCTCATTCACTGTACTTAAAATGTTGTACTTGCAATGGAGTACTTGCAGCTAATGAATTAGACCAGCTAATTAGTATTTCTCTATATATACACACACTCCTTCACAGCCCCTCCCCCAGCAACAATTGTAGCACCTTAATGGGCTAGTCTCATTAGCAAATGCACAATAGCAGACACCTGACCAAATTCCTTTCCTCTTCTCAAGCAATGGTCAGCAAAAAGAAACACAGATGAGTTGGTTGCAAACTCCAAGCCAATCTCTTTCAGTATCTCTTCAGTCTCCTGCAATATCTCATTCACTGTACTTAAAATGTTGTACTTGCAATGGAGTACTTGCAGCTAATGAATTAGACCAGCTAATTAGTATTTCTCTATATATACACACACTCCTTCACAGCCCCTCCCCCAGCAACAATTGTAGCTCCTTAATGGGCTAGTCTCATTAGCAAATGCACAATAGCAGACACCTGACCAAATTCCTTTCCTCTTCTCAAGCAATGGTCAGCAAAAAGAAACACAGATGAGTTGGTTGCAAACTCCAAGCCAATCTCTTTCAGTATCTCTTCAGTCTCCTGCAATATCTCATTCACTGTACTTAAAATGTTGTACTTGCAATGGAGTACTTGCAGCTAATGAATTAGACCAGCTAATTAGTATTTCTCTATATATACACACACTCCTTCACAGCCCCTCCCCCAGCAACAATTGTAGCTCCTTAATGGGCTAGTCTCATTAGCAAATGCACAATAGCAGACACCTGACCAAATTCCTTTCCTCTTCTCAAGCAATGGTCAGCAAAAAGAAACACAGATGAGTTGGTTGCAAACTCCAAGCCAATCTCTTTCAGTATCTCTTCAGTCTCCTGCAATATCTCATTCACTGTACTTAAAATGTTGTACTTGCAATGGAGTACTTGCAGCTAATGAATTAGACCAGCTAATTAGTATTTCTCTATATATACACACACTCCTTCACAGCCCCTCCCCCAGCAACAATTGTAGCACCTTAATGGGCTAGTCTCATTAGCAAATGCACAATAGCAGACACCTGACCAAATTCCTTTCCTCTTCTCAAGCAATGGTCAGCAAAAAGAAACACAGATGAGTTGGTTGCAAACTCCAAGCCAATCTCTTTCAGTATCTCTTCAGTCTCCTGCAATATCTCATTCACTGTACTTAAAATGTTGTACTTGCAATGGAGTACTTGCAGCTAATGAATTAGACCAGCTAATTAGTATTTCTCTATATATACACACACTCCTTCACAGCCCCTCCCCCAGCAACAATTGTAGCTCCTTAATGGGCTAGTCTCATTAGCAAATGCACAATAGCAGACACCTGACCAAATTCCTTTCCTCTTCTCAAGCAATGGTCAGCAAAAAGAAACACAGATGAGTTGGTTGCAAACTCCAAGCCAATCTCTTTCAGTATCTCTTCAGTCTCCTGCAATATCTCATTCACTGTACTTAAAATGTTGTACTTGCAATGGAGTACTTGCAGCTAATGAATTAGACCAGCTAATTAGTATTTCTCTATATATACACACACTCCTTCACAGCCCCTCCCCCAGCAACAATTGTAGCTCCTTAATGGGCTAGTCTCATTAGCAAATGCACAATAGCAGACACCTGACCAAATTCCTTTCCTCTTCTCAAGCAATGGTCAGCAAAAAGAAACACAGATGAGTTGGTTGCAAACTCCAAGCCGAGTTGGTTGCAAACTCCAAGCCAATCTCTTTCAGTATCTCTTCAGTCTCCTGCAATATCTCATTCACTGTACTTAAAATGTTGTACTTGCAATGGAGTACTTGCAGCTAATGAATTAGACCAGCTAATTAGTATTTCTCTATATATACACACACTCCTTCACAGCCCCTCCCCCAGCAACAATTGTAGCACCTTAATGGGCTAGTCTCATTAGCAAATGCACAATAGCAGACACCTGACCAAATTCCTTTCCTCTTCTCAAGCAATGGTCAGCAAAAAGAAACACAGATGAGTTGGTTGCAAACTCCAAGCCAATCTCTTTCAGTATCTCTTCAGTCTCCTGCAATATCTCATTCACTGTACTTAAAATGTTGTACTTGCAATGGAGTACTTGCAGCTAATGAATTAGACCAGCTAATTAGTATTTCTCTATATATACACACACTCCTTCACAGCCCCTCCCCCAGCAACAATTGTAGCACCTTAATGGGCTAGTCTCATTAGCAAATGCACAATAGCAGACACCTGACCAAATTCCTTTCCTCTTCTCAAGCAATGGTCAGCAAAAAGAAACACAGATGAGTTGGTTGCAAACTCCAAGCCAATCTCTTTCAGTATCTCTTCAGTCTCCTGCAATATCTCATTCACTGTACTTAAAATGTTGTACTTGCAATGGAGTACTTGCAGCTAATGAATTAGACCAGCTAATTAGTATTTCTCTATATATACACACACTCCTTCACAGCCCCTCCCCCAGCAACAATTGTAGCACCTTAATGGGCTAGTCTCATTAGCAAATGCACAATAGCAGACACCTGACCAAATTCCTTTCCTCTTCTTAAGCAATGGTCAGCAAAAAGAAACACAGATGAGTTGGTTGCAAACTCCAAGCCAATCTCTTTCAGTATCTCTTCAGTCTCCTGCAATACCTCATTCACTGTACTTAAAATGTTGTACTTGCAATGGAGTACTTGCAGCTAATGAATTAGACCAGCTAATTAGTATTTCTCTATATATACACACACTCCTTCACAGCCCCTCCCATAGCAACAATTGTAGCACCTTAATGGGCTAGTCTCATTAGCAAATGCACAATAGCAGACACCTGACCAAATCCCTTTCCTCTTCTCAAGCAATGGTCAGCAAAAAGAAACACAGATGAGTTGGTTGCAAACTCCAAGCCAATCTCTTTCAGTATCTCTTCAGTCTCCTGCAATATCTCATTCACTGTACTTAAAATGTTGTACTTGCAATGGAGTACTTGCAGCTAATGAATTAGACCAGCTAATTAGTATTTCTCTATATATACACACACTCCTTCACAGCCCCTCCCCCAGCAACAATTGTAGCACCTTAATGGGCTAGTCTCATTAGCAAATGCACAATAGCAGACACCTGACCAAATTCCTTTCCTCTTCTCAAGCAATGGTCAGCAAAAAGAAACACAGATGAGTTGGTTGCAAACTCCAAGCCAATCTCTTTCAGTATCTCTTCAGTCTCCTGCAATACCTCATTCACTGTACTTAAAATGTTGTACTTGCAATGGAGTACTTGCAGCTAATGAATTAGACCAGCTAATTAGTATTTTTATTAAAAAAAATGTGCACTGGGTGGAACTCCGCTTTAAGTTTTCTTGGCCAACCACTGTGTCTTCAGTCCTCAGCATTGTCCGTCTCTTTGTGCTTCTTCAAAAGAGCTTGAATAGCACATCTTGAAACCCCTGCTTTGAAATCTTTGCCTGGGAGAGACCTTGCTGATGAAGTATAACTACCTTGTGTGCTAAGTTTTGCCATAGTGTATGACCTGTGACATTAAATTGTCTTCCACAACCTCACCTTAGTAGCAGAGTTTGGCAGTTCCTCACTCAGTTTTAAGCCTCCTTGAAAGATTGTATTAATATGCCTTATGATATTTCAGATATATATTTCAGTTTATGCTCATTCTACGATAGACTGTGGCCCCCTTGCATTTACATAGTAACAAGCTAAGGCGGACAACCATTCATCCACCTTGGTCAGCAGACAGCTATGTTTTGCATTTAGACGACATGTTAAACCACCTGTTGATTCATTCATTTGAACACTTGTCAGTTGGATACTTAGCATTTAGATTACAAGACATGTTGCATAGACAATTGACAATTGCTTACATTAACACAGACAAGCTGAAAACAGACGGACCGACTCTACAACAAAACACCTCATATTGACACAAATGCATAGGGAAACAAAAGCCTTTCATGTACAGTTTATGTGAGATATGTCATATTTAGGGTTGAGCGGACACCTAGATGTCCGTGTTCGACGGGTTCGGCCGAACTTTAAAAAAAAGTCCGGGTCCGTGTCCCGGACTTTTACCGAACTTTTCCCGGACACCGAACCCCATTGAAGTCAATGGGGACCCGAACTTTAAGGCACTAAAATGGCTCTAAAACACCAAAGGAAAGGGCTAGAGTGCTGCAAATGGCAGCAAAACGTAATTAAGAGCATGGCAAGTGCTCTGCAAACAAATGTGGATAGGGAAATAACTTAAAACAACAAAAAAAAACAGAAAAATAAAACAATGTTCTTCTTCATCTCTGAAGGACGAGGCCCATATGGAGTAGGAGGGAGGTTGAGGTGGTGGTGGATGTGGCGGTGACATAGGCGTGCGCACAGGGTGTGCTGGGTGTGCCTGGGCACACCCTAATCACCTAGGGCACATAGCATTGCCAGTGAGGAGATGGGAAAGATCTCCCTGGGACCTGCTCTGCTCTATTTCTCCTTGCCTACAGGTACATGGCCCCGATACATTACTCTCCCTGCTGGCAAACACATGCATGTGTATTTCAACTTTGGGGTGCACACCTTAATGCAATAGGCTGCGCACACCTATGGGCGGTGTAGGTGGAAGCGGCGGTGGAGGAGGACCAGGGCCGGATTAACAGCATCATGGGCTTGGTGCTGAGGATTTTGAAGGGCCTTAAGGGCCGTGCCTTGCCATGCACCCAGAGGAGGAAGGGTGCAGCCATGCATGCCTAATTCAACATGGGATGCTGTCTCTGAAGCCCATAAACACATCCATGCATCGCCAACTGTCCCTCCTTGTCCGGCCTTCACGCTGTGTGGGGAGGTTCTGAGGGTGCTGCCTGGGGAAGCGAGCATAGAAGCCAGACTTCTGTGTTTACAAGTGACAGAAGAGCGGTAACAGTGAATATGGCCAACCCGGGGCCTATATAAAAGGTAGGGGCCTGGAGCTGCAGCTCCAATAGCCCCTACATTAATCTGGCCCTGAGGAGGAGGACGAGGTAGCCAACACTGCTTCTTTTCAAAAATTTTAAATGAGGGTACACCCCAAAAGAGTGAGAAAGAGCAAAAATGGAACAATGGGTGGGTAAGGTCGGTATCCATTGCTATTCTGCATAAGGTACGGAAAAGTCCCGTGGGATCCATGCCTGGTTCATTTTAATGAACGTGAGCTTGTCCACATTGTCTCTGGACAGGCGGCTGCGCTTGTCTGTTATAACGCCCCCAGCCGTGCTAAATACCCGTTCAGATAATACACTGGCTGCAGGGCACGCCAGCACCTCCAAGGCGTAAAGGGCAAGCTCAGGCCATGTGCCCAATTTGGAGACCCAGAAGTTGAAGGGGGCAGACCCGTCATTCACTACATGTAGGCGTGTGCACACATACTGCTCCACCATGTTGGTAAAATGCTGCCTCCTGCTAAGACGTTCCATCTGAGCTGCTGGTGCTGCTGTTTGTTGTGGCGTGCTGACAAAGCTTTTCCACATTTCGGCCATGCTAACCCTGCCTTCTGAGGTGCTGGCGGTGCCCTGGTTGCGTTGGCGACCTCCTCCTCCTCCTCCTCTGCCTTGTGCTTCCACTGTGGCCCCGCTGTCAGATGGGAATGCCAGCAGCATGGCGTCTACCAGCGTGCGCTTGTACTCGCGCATCTTGCGATCGCGCTCCAGTGAGTGAATTAAGGACGGTACGTTGTCCTTGTAACGGGGATCCAGCAGCGTGGCCACCCAGTAATCAGCACAAGTTAGAATGTGGGCAACTCGGCGGTCGTTGTGGAGACACTGCAGCATGTAATCGCTCATGTGTGCCAGGCTGCCCAGAGGCAACGAAAGGCTGTCCTCTGTGGGAGGTGTATCGTCCGTGTCCTCTGTATCCCCCCAGCCACGCACCAGTGATGGCCATGAGCTGGCCTGGGTGCCACCCTGCTGTGAACATGGTTCCATCTCCTCCTCCAGCTCCTCCTCCTCCTCATCCTCCTCATCCTCCAGAACTGTGCCCCTGCTGGACAATTGCGTCCCTGGCGTTTGCGTGTGCAGGAACCCACCCTCGGAGCCCCTTGCGAATGACTGCCCTGAAAGCCTTGGAAATGTTACCTCTTCATCCTCCTCCTCCTCCTCATCCTGTGCCACATCCTCTTCCATCATCGCCCGAATTGTTTTTTCAAGGAGGCATAGAAGTGGGATAGTTAAGCTGAGAACGGCGTCATTGCCACTGGCCATGTTGGTGGAGTACTCAAAACAGCGCAACAAGGCACACAGGTCTCGCATGGAGGCCCAGTTATTGGTGGTGAAGTGGTGCTGTTCCGCAGAGCGACTCACGCGTGCGTGCTGCAGCTGAAACTCCACTATGGCCTGCTGCTGCTCGCACAGTCTTTCCAGCATGTGCAAGGTGGAGTTCCACCTTGTGGGCACGTCACATATGAGGCGGTGAGCGGGAAGGCCGAAGTTACGCTGCAGCGCTGCCAGGCGAGCAGCAGCAGGGTGAGAACGCCGAAAGTGCGCACAAACGGCCCGCACTTTCTGCAGCAGCTCTGACATATCGGGGTAGTTTTTAAGGAACCTCTGCACCACCAAATTCAGCACATGCGCCAGGCAAGGGATGTGCGTCAAACCGGCTAGGCCCAGAGCTGCTATGAGATTTCGCCCGTTATCGCACACCACCAGGCCGGGCTTGAGGCTCGCTGGCAGCAACCACTCATTTGTCTGCTGTTCCATGCTCCTCCACAACTCCTGCGCGGTGTGTGGTTTGTCCCCCAAACAGGCAAGTTGTAAAACTGCCTGCTGTCGTTTACCCCTGGCCGTGCTTAAGTTGGTGGTGAAGGTGTTACGCTGTCCGGATGAGGAGGCGGTAGAGGATGAGGAAGCGGAGTAGGAGGAGTTAGGAACAGGAGGCAAACTGAAGCGCCCTGCAATCCTCGGTGGTGGAAGGACATGCGCCAAATTGCTATCCGCCTCAGGCCCATCCGCCACTGCATTTACCCAGTGTGCCGTTAGGGAGATATAACGCCCCTGACCGTGCTTACTGGTCCACGTATCCGTAGTTAGGTGGACCTTGGCACAGATGGCGTTGCGCAGTGCACACCTGATATTTTCCCCCACTTGGTTGTGCAGGGAAGGGATGGCTTGCCTGGAAAAGTAGTGGCGGCTGGGCACGACGTACTGTGGGACAGCCACCGACATAAGGTTTTTAAAACTGTGCGTCTCCACCAGACGGAATGACAGCATTTCAAAGGCCAATAATTTTGAAATGCTGGCATTCAGGGCCAGGGATCGCGGGTGGGTAGGGGGGTACTTCCTCTTCCTCTCAAGTGTTTGGGAGATGGAAAGCTGAACGCTTCCACGGGACATTGTGGAGATGGTTGTTGGTGACCCAGGTGGTGGTGTTGCTGACAGATCGTCTGTTTGCGGGGTGGCAGGTGCCGGTATCACTACAGATGTGGCTGGAGCGGCCGAGACTGCAGCAGAAGAGGAAGCAGGATGAGCCAGAGACGTTTCTTGGTTTTGAAGGTGTGTACTCCACTGCAGCTCGTGCTTTGCACTTAGATGCCTGATCATGCAGGTTGTGCTCAGGTTGAGAAGGTTTATGCCTCGCTTCAAGCTCTGATTGCACAGGGTGCAAACCACTCGTGTCCTGTCATCAGCACATTTTCTAAAGAACTTCCACGCTAGAGAACTCCTTTGAGCTGACTTTGGTGCGCTCGTTCCCTTGCTGCGTTGGGCAGTAGCGGGCGTAGTGTCTAGGGCACGGCCGCTCCGCTTCTGCACCCTGCTCCCTCTTCTGCTGTGCTGGTGGCTCTGTGCGACCACCGCCTCTTCCTCCAAACTACTCAGGTCACCTGCATGACGTTCATTCCATGTGGGGTCGAGGACCTCATCGTCCTCCACATCATCTTCCACCCAGTCTTCACCCCTGCCCTCCTTGTCGGTCTCCACAATGCTGAACGCCGCAGCAGTTGGCACCTGCGTTTCGTCATCATCGGAGACGTGCTGCGATGATCCTTGCATGTACTCATCTTGAGAAATAAGTGGTTGGGCATCGCTGCACTCAATCTCTTCCACTTCTGGGGCAGGGCTAGGTGGATGGCCCTGGGAAACCCTGCTGACAGAGTCCTCAAAAAGAATAAGAGACTGCTGTATGGCTTGGGGCTCAGACTGCTGGCCTGATTTGCAAGGGGGTGAGGTGAAAGACGGTTGGACATTGGCTGCAGGTGCCAACTCTGACCTTTCTGCAGTAGACTGGGTGGGAGACAATGTGAAGGAACTGGAGGCACTGTCAGCAGCAAACCAATCTACTATCGCCTCAACTTGTTCTGGCCTCATCACTTCTAGGGGCGTTTGATGCCCTACCAAATACTGATGCAGGTTCTGTCGCCTACTCACACTTGAGGAAGGTGTTTCACTTGTGCGTGTAGCTGGCACAGATCGACCACGTCCTCTCCTTGCAACAGGAGCTCTACCAGCAGCACCACGACCCAGGCCACGGCCCTTATTTGACGGTCTCCTCATATTTCTGTAATTTAAGATCTTGCCCTAGAAAGGTTTTTATTGAATAGCGGAATAGGAAATATGATCCAAAAAAGTGTATGTATCTCGCACGTACAAAACCACACTAGGCCCCAATTACTATTGTTTCTACCCCTAAAAGGATGGATGAGGAGTAGGAGGAGTATGGAACAGACAGCACCCTCAAATCTTCAGAAGTATGAGATGAACCCCAAAAACTTGGAAAGGTGGATCTCACACGTACCGACACAGACTATCCCGCAATTCAATTGATCCTCAAAGGTTTTTATTGAATAGCGGAATAGGAAATATGATCAAAAAAAGTGTATGTATCTCGCACGTACACAACCACACTAGGCCCCAATTACTATTGTTTGTACCCCTAAAAGGATGGATGAGGAGTAGGAGGAGGAGTATGGAACAGGCAGCACCCTCAAATCTTCAGAAGTATGAGATGAACCCCAAAAACTTGGAAAGGTGGATCTCACACGTACCGACACAGACTATCCCGCAATTCAATTGATCCTCAAAGGTTTTTATTGAATAGCGGAATAGGAAATATGATCAAAAAAAGTGTATGTATCTCGCACGTACACAACCACACTAGGCCCCAATTACTATTGTTTGTACCCCTAAAAGGATGGTTGAGCAGTAGGAGCAGGAGTATGGAACAGGCAGCACCCTCAAATCTTCAGAAGTATGAGATGAACCCCAACAACTTGGAAAGGTGGATCTCACACGTACCGACACAGACTATCTCGCAATTGAATTGATCCCCAAAGGTTTTAATTGAATAGCGGAATAGAAAATATGATCAAAAAGAAAGTGTATGTATCTCGCACGTACACCACCACACTAGGCCCCAACTACTATTGTTTGTACCCCTAAAAGGATGGTTGAGCAGTAGGAGGAGGAGTATGGAACAGGCAGCACCCTCAAATCTTCAGAAGTATGAGATGAACCCCAAAAACTTGGAAAGGTGGATCTCTCTCACACGTACCAACACAGACTATCCCCCAATTTAACTGATCCCCAAAGGTTTTTGATTAAATAGCGGAATAGAAAATATGATCCAAAAAAAGTGTATGTATATCACACGTACACAACCACACTAGGCCCCAATTACTATTGTTTGTACCCCTAAAAGGCTAGATGAGGAGTAGGGGGGGTATGGAACAGGCAGCACCCTCAAACCTTCAAAAGTATGAGATGAACCCCAACAACTTGGAAAGGTGGATCTCTCTCACACGTACCAACACAGACTATCCCCCAATTTTTACTGATCCCCAAAGGTTTTTGATTAAATGGCGGAATAGAAAATATGATCCAAAAAAAGTGTATGTATATCACACGTACACAACCACACTAGGCCCCAATTACTATTGTTTGTACCCCTAAAAGGCTAGATGAGGAGTAGGGGGAGTATGGAACAGGCAGCACCCTCAAACCTTCAGAAGTATGAGATGAACCCCAACAACTTGGAAAGGTGGATCTCTCTCACACGTACCAACACAGACTATCCCCCAATTTAACTGATCCCCAAAGGTTTTTGATTAAATAGCGGAATAGAAAATATGATCCAAAAAAAGTGTATGTATATCACACGTACACAACCACACTAGGCCCCAATTACTATTGTTTGTACCCCTAAAAGGCTAGATGAGGAGTAGGGGGAGTATGGAACAGGCAGCACCCTCAAACCTTCAGAAGTATGAGATGAACCCCAACAACTTGGAAAGGTGGATCTCTCTCACACGTACCAACACAGACTATCCCCCAATTTAACTGATCCCCAAAGGTTTTTGATTAAATAGCGGAATAGAAAATATGATCCAAAAAAAGTGTATGTATATCACACGTACACAACCACACTAGGCCCCAATTACTATTGTTTGTACCCCTAAAAGGCTAGGAGTAGGGGGAGTATGGAACAGGCAGCACCCTCAAACCTTCAGAAGTATGAGATGAACCCCAACAACTTGGAAAGGTGGATCTCTCTCACACGTACCAACACAGACTATCCCCCAATTTAACTGATCCCCAAAGGTTTTTGATTAAATAGCGGAATAGAAAATATGATCCAAAAAAAGTGTATGTATATCACACGTACACAACCACACTAGGCCCCAATTACTATTGTTTGTACCCCTAAAAGGCTAGATGAGGAGTAGGGGGGGTATGGAACAGGCAGCACCCTCAAACCTTCAGAAGTATGAGATGAACCCCAACAACTTGGAAAGGTGGATCTCTCTCACACGTACCAACACAGACTATCCCCCAATTTAACTGATCCCCCACAGGCGTCACGAGCCAGGTGCGGGGGGGGCGGGCCGCACCAGGGTGTCCATCGAGGGGGGGTGACACCCAGTGTAAAGTAAAAAGGCTGCCAGACAGTAAAAAAAAACAGCCTGTCTCAGCCTGTGTCTGTGACACTTGCAGTTCCGGAGCCTGCCTGACGAGTCTCCACTGATCTTTCTGAGTGCTTCTGATGCTTCTTGCACCCTCCCCCTTCTCCAGCGCGCCTTATTTGATCTAAACAGGAAGAGATGCCGGGAGGGGGGAGAAGTGCAGTCTGCAGGGGAGGACGGACTTGTTTAGCCTAGCACTAAGGTAAGCTGCTAGCTAAACTAGGCAATAAACATGTCATGTCCGTAGCTTGTTGTCTAGAGGGAGGAGGAGGAGGGAGGGGGGAGAGAATGGGCTCTCTCTAGCAGGCTGCTGTCTGTGTTTTTTTTTTTGTGTGAGATCTACTCTGCTTCTGAAGGGTGGATATTTTCTACATTCTACCCCAGTGTCTAATACACCTCCCTAGGATCCCTATCCCTTACCTGCTCATCAGTCCAGTTCAGGCACAGACTCCTCTCCTGCATTACCACCTCATGTCTGTGGCACTACAAATCCAAGCATGCCAGGAGAGGGGAGGCAGCAGCAGACAGATCAGGCTGATTTTCAGATTAAATGTGCATAGTGTATATGTACTGTATACTGTATGATCATTATTTATTTATTGTGCTTGGTGGTCTTAAGGTGCTTACCATTCATATACCTATCAGAGTAAGTAGAGAGCACATTTGCAGTGGAAGTGCTCTGGAGCATTTTTATTAGTGTAAAATGGAAAGACAGAGACAGAGTGGTGGAGTGATGGGGGAGGAAGATGGACAGAGAGATGGAAAGAGTGAGGAGTGAGTAAGGGATGGCGGTATAGATTGGGTGACAGATAGAGGAAGGGATGGAGGGATGGTAAGAGACACAGAGAAATGGAACAATGGAGCAAAGGATATAGGGATGGGGGGATGGGGTGATGGAGGGATGGAGTTATGGAAAGACAGTGAGAGACAGACAGAATAATAGGATAAAAGTGATGGAGGGTAGAAAAGGGGGAGGGATATATAGGGCACAAGGATTTTTGGATGGACAGTATGATGGAGAGATGGAGCAAGGGGCAGACAAATGAAGCAAGGGACGGATGGACCAAGAGATAAAACGATGGAGTTATGGAAAAATGAAAATAATGGAGGGTGAAGTGGTGGGAGGGAAGGTTGGATGGACAGGGGGTGATGGAGACAGGAGGTGATGGAGACAGGGGGTGATGGAGGGATGGAGACAGGGGGTGATGGAGGGATGGAGACAGGGGGTGATGGAGGGTTGGAGACAGGGGGTGATGGAGAGATGCAGACAGGGGGTGATGGAGTGATGCAGACAGGGGGTGATGGAGAGATGCAGACAGGGGGTGATGGAGTGATGCAGACAGGGGGTGATGGAGTGATGCAGACAGGGGGTGATGGAGAGATGCAGACAGGGGGTGATGGAGTGATGCAGACAGGGGGTGATGGAGTGATGCAGACAGGGGGTGATGGAGTGATGCAGACAGGGGGTGATGGAGTGATGGAAACGGGGGGATGGAGTCAGAAGATGATGGAGGGATGGAAACAGGAGGTGATGGGGGATGGAGTGATGGAGACTGACAGGCGGTCCTTAGAATTGGGGACATAATATTTGGGTGATCCTGGTGGCTTCCAGGGATCTCTCCAGTTTGACATAGGTGACAAAATCTGATGGGTTATAATCTAATCTGGCTTACTATATCAAAAATAACATAAGAAATATGTTATTTTACCTTAATGTCTATCTTAAACCACATTGCTAATTGCATATTGTACTTGTTTGTAGCTTATGCACTGAAATTTGCAATAAACCTGTCATTTTGTAACTTTTGGAAAATGCCAGTAAAAACTTGGCTGTGCCAGTAAATTTTGAGTGTCGTGTCAGTGAATTTCAGTCTGGTAGGTTGGCAACACTGGTGACACCAGTGTACCTGAGGCGGGAGCCGAAGCTGCCAGTCTGTGGCCCCACCACTCGCTGCCTCTGTGTCTCGCGGCCGCCGAAATTGCAGTGTGTTATAATCTATTCAGACCAGCAGCCTCCTCCAGCAGTGTTTGTCACGAACAGATGGTGGGTGTGTTACCTGACCCCACCTCCTCGACTTGGCTCCTCCTGTGTACTGTACATTGCTGGGGTCCTGGGAGCAGGCAAACGAGAAGAGCGGCAAAGGTCTGGAGTGGCCATCAGTGCCATAAAAAAAACATTATTAAAAGGGGTTGGGGTGACACCATGAGTTACCGCACCGGGTGACACCAACCCTAGTGACGCCACTGTCATAGAGCCAGTTAAAGTAGCGGATGATGGCATCCAAAAGATGTGACGGGGGGTAATTATAGCGACAAATAGCAATATACCCAAGCCAGGACATATCCCACGAGAATAGACATGCAGAAAGCAAAAATAGCAGCATTAACGAGAAACAGCCCCCACAGGGTTAGAGAGCCTTAATCAGGAAGGTAGATTAGGTATATGGAGCACCAGCACCTGAAGAGTAAAACCAAAAGGGAGGAAGTGTCAGATGTCTAGGGACAGAGGCCGTGAAGGGTGGCCAGTGTCGGTATTAAAGCCAGTGTATACTCACCTGTCCCATACATAACCGGACATGAGGCATATAGTAAAATAGCAGGCAGTTCCTCCAGAGCGAGAAAAGCTAGCAACAGATAGACAATTAGGGACTAGACTGGAACTCTAAATGGACAGAGAGACGAAGTAAGGAGATAGGAATTACCATGCAGCGCGTCCTCCAAATGCTCCTCAGGAACCCAGATCAGTGACCCCCGGATGGGGAATGACCGCCATAACGGAGGCTGGATATCTGCCTCCTTTATAACTCGATTGTTCCCGGGTCGGTGAGTCACCCGGAAGTGACGTCAGTCTGACCCCGGCCGTCCCGCCCACGCATGCGCCAAGAAACCGTGCGTAAGAGGGTAGGAAAACGCCGGACTGGCAGAGCGTGGGGGGGGGGGAGGAGCCCGCCAGAAACCCGAGGGTCTAATGGGCTCATATGCCACATCAAAAGCCTCCATCGGGAAGCGTTTCAATGTGGCTCCCCGGCCGCACAGTGAAACCTAATATACTCGAGCATACCGTTGACAATGAAACAGCGCCACCCAGTGGAACCAAGACATAACAGCATCCCCCAGTGGCAGCCGCATCTATAGAGAAAAACAAAAGAAAAAAGACAGAAATATGTAAATTGGATATCAGATACATAAATAGGTGATGTTAAATACAGAGAGGTAGACATATAAGATTCCAGCCATGGCAAAAGCCCAACCATATGGGCGTCTGCAATGAGAGGGAACAACCTTGAAAGTGGAAAAAATGAATATCAAAAAGTGAGGGCGCAGGAAATGCGCACCGGGTCCAATAAACCATGTATGAATCGCAAGAATAGTCCAGAGAAGAAAAAGGAGGGGGAGAGGTATTAGGAAGGGAAAAGGAGGTAAAATTACAAAAAGGATTTAAAGGACTGTGCCTCATTCAACCCCGGGCGGCAGGTGGCATTGAGGCGTAGGATCCAGAGTGCCTCGCGTTGTAGGACACGTCTGTTCCAATCGCCTCCACGGGGGTCTTGGGGAATCACCTCTAGAATAAAAAAGTGTGCACACCGGTTATTAAATCTGTGGTGCAGGTCCAAATGTCTGGTGACAGGGGTGAGCATCTTCCCTTTAGAGGAACAGTATACATGGTCGTTAATACGACGTCTGAGTGGGCGTACAGTCTTCCCTACATAGAAGACCCCACAGTCGCAGTACATTAAGTAGATCACCCCTTGGGTATTGCAATCCGCTCGAAATGTTGGAAATAGGGTCTCGCCATTAGGTAACAAAAATTGGGTGCCTTCAATTTTTGTTACCTAATGGCGAGACCCTATTTCCAACATTTCGAGCGGATTGCAATACCCAAGGGGTGATCTACTTAATGTACTGCGACTGTGGGGTCTTCTATGTAGGGAAGACTGTACGCCCACTCAGACGTCGTATTAACGACCATGTATACTGTTCCTCTAAAGGGAAGATGCTCACCCCTGTCACCAGACATTTGGACCTGCACCACAGATTTAATAACCGGTGTGCACACTTTTTTATTCTAGAGGTGATTCCCCAAGACCCCCGTGGAGGCGATTGGAACAGACGTGTCCTACAACGCGAGGCACTCTGGATCCTACGCCTCAATGCCACCTGCCGCCCGGGGTTGAATGAGGCACAGTCCTTTAAATCCTTTTTGTAATTTTACCTCCTTTTCCCTTCCTAATACCTCTCCCCCTCCTTTTTCTTCTCTGGACTATTCTTGCGATTCATACATGGTTTATTGGACCCGGTGCGCATTTCCTGCGCCCTCACTTTTTGATATTCATTTTTTCCACTTTCAAGGTTGTTCCCTCTCATTGCAGACGCCCATATGGTTGGGCTTTTGCCATGGCTGGAATCTTATATGTCTACCTCTCTGTATTTAACATCACCTATTTATGTATCTGATATCCAATTTACATATTTCTGTCTTTTTTCTTTTGTTTTTCTCTATAGATGCGGCTGCCACTGGGGGATGCTGTTATGTCTTGGTTCCACTGGGTGGCGCTGTTTCATTGTCAACGGTATGCTCGAGTATATTAGGTTTCACTGTGCGGCCGGGGAGCCACATTGAAACGCTTCCCGATGGAGGCTTTTGATGTGGCATATGAGCCCATTAGACCCTCGGGTTTCTGGCGGGCTCCTCCCCCCCCCCCCCCCCACGCTCTGCCAGTCCGGCGTTTTCCTACCCTCTTACGCACGGTTTCTTGGCGCATGCGTGGGCGGGACGGCCGGGGTCAGACTGACGTCACTTCCGGGTGACTCACCGACCCGGGAACAATCGAGTTATAAAGGAGGCAGATATCCAGCCTCCGTTATGGCGGTCATTCCCCATCCGGGGGTCACTGATCTGGGTTCCTGAGGAGCATTTGGAGGACGCGCTGCATGGTAATTCCTATCTCCTTACTTCGTCTCTCTGTCCATTTAGAGTTCCAGTCTAGTCCCTAATTGTCTATCTGTTGCTAGCTTTTCTCGCTCTGGAGGAACTGCCTGCTATTTTACTATATGCCTCATGTCCGGTTATGTATGGGACAGGTGAGTATACACTGGCTTTAATACCGACACTGGCCACCCTTCACGGCCTCTGTCCCTAGACATCTGACACTTCCTCCCTTTTGGTTTTACTCTTCAGGTGCTGGTGCTCCATATACCTAATCTACCTTCCTGATTAAGGCTCTCTAACCCTGTGGGGGCTGTTTCTCGTTAATGCTGCTATTTTTGCTTTCTGCATGTCTATTCTCGTGGGATATGTCCTGGCTTGGGTATATTGCTATTTGTCGCTATAATTACCCCCCGTCACATCTTTTGGATGCCATCATCCGCTACTTTAACTGGCTCTATGACATCTTACTCCCTATCACAGGCATACCCTATATTGTGACTACCTGATTACCTTTTTATCTGACCTTAAGCAGCGCGTGCTCCTCCAGCTACCTCAACAGGTCACCCCTCGTGATTACGTATTACAAGATTGGTCTATAATTTTGGTGCCTATTGGTTGGCTCCAACAACATCTTCCTATGGGTAGGTATTGTTACCTGACTTATACGATCCTTTTAGTCCTGCTACTTTCTCCCTTGTTCCCCATAGTGATCCCTCTACTCC